>NW_028262490.1:0-25012 GCF_049901715.1 Pseudonaja textilis | reverse complement strand
CCTGCAATCAAGTTTGGTGCGGTTTACCTTGAGTTTGTATCCATTATTTGCTCTTGTATTGTTATGGTTGAAGCTGAAGTATTTATTGACAGGTAGGACATTGTAATGTATGATTTTATATACTATACTTAGATTGGACTGAAGGCGGTGTAGTTCTAGGCTTTCTAGGTCTAGAATTTCGAGTCTGGTGGCATAAGGTATTCTGCAACGAGTAGAGGAGTGGAGAACTCTTCTTGTGAAATATGTCTGGACTTTCTCAACTGTGTTAATATCAGATACATAATGTGGGTTCCAGACTGATGAGCTGTATTCGAGTATTGGTCTAGCAAATGTTTTGTATGCTCTAGTTAGTAATATTACCAGAGACAAAACTACGTAAGATTAGGTTAACAACTCTTAACGCCTTTTTGGCTATGTAGTTACAGTGGGCTCTGGCACTTAGATCATTAGAGATGAGTACTCCAAGACCCTTGACTGAGTTTGGATCATCAACAAGGTCTTGACCAGTCAGCCTGTACTTTATTTTCTGATTTTGGGGGGCAAATTGTAGGACAGAGCATTTATTTGTTGAGATTTGAAGTTGTCATTTGTTTGACTATTCTGATACATAGTCAAGGTCTTTTTGAAGGGTAGCAGTATTGTCTGTGGCGTTGAATAGCTTTACATCATCAGTGAAGAGAACGCAGTTGCTCTTGATATGATTATAGGGGTCATTTATGTAGAGTATGAAAAGAGTTGGTCCTAGAACACTGCCTTGGGGGACACCACTGTTGACAGGTACAGAATTTGATAGGATGCTCCTAATTCTGACCATTTGTTGTCTGCTTGACAGGAATGCTTCTATCCAGTAGTGCAGGTGTCCAGAGATACCATAAGATTTTAGTTGTAGGAGTAGTTTGTTGTGTACCACTGAATCAAAGGCTTTACAGAAGTTTATGTAAATTGCGTCTATTGTTTTGCCCTGATTGAGTTGTGTAGTCCATATGTTTTTGTAGTGTAAGAGTTGCAGATTACAGGATAGTTTTTTTCTGAAACCAAATTGTTTATTAGAGAGTAGGCTGTTAGTTTCTAAGTGGAGGATGATGGATTGGTTAATAATTGATTCCATAACTTTACAGGTGACGCAGCATAAAGAGATTGGTCTGTAATTTTCAACTAGGTCTCCCTTTTTGAAGATGGGGATGACCGTGGCTAGTGACCATAGTTTTGGCAAGGAGCTGGTCCTGAAAGATTTTTCAGAGATTATGCTTAGAGGTTCTGCTATGGCAGTGGATAGCTTTTTTAAGAAGTAGGCACATATTCTATCCGGTCCAATAGATAGAGATGGTTTTAGATTGCATAGTGCTTTTTCAACATTGTCATTCTCTAGCTTTGCATGTCTCTCTATCCAGCAAACGTGCTTCTTCCAGCATCTCTGAAGATATATTGGAGAACAGGAGGGAAATTAACCAAGGCAGCCATCATTGTGTCAATCTAAACAGCAGCATCACATAACTCCCAAGGCATTCTTAGAAATTAAACACAGGAAGTAGCTCCAGCTCAGGCAGCGCTTTGTAAACCTATCAGGGCAAATTGGGCAATATTGGGAATAAAATGGGCAAAACAGAACAATCTAATTAGTCTTTTGGTGAAAATGTGTTTGGTGCTGGGCTATTTATCCAACTTCTCCCAAGCCAGCCATTTTCTTTGAGCACAGGGAATTTTCGACTTACAATCACAATTGGGATCAGGATTTCCATTGCTAAGCAAGGCCCTTTAAGTGATTTGTGCCTAATTTTATGACTTTTTTTTTTTGCCACAGTTTTTAAGTTAATTGTATTAGTTTTTAAGTGAATCCGGCTTTCCCCATTTCCTTTGCTTGTCAGAAGCCGGCTGGGAAGGTTGCAAATGGTGATCACATGACCCCAGGACACTGCCACATGCCAATTGCCAAGTGCCTGAATGTTAATCATTGTGACGGTGGGGAGGCTGTGAAGATTGTATGCGCAAGGTTGTACATCACCTTCTTCAATGAGATTATAACTTAAACAGTCACTAAACAAACGATTGTAAGTCGAGCATTACCTATAACCACAACACATGATCAAACTATCAAATCTCCATTGTCCTAACACAATGAGAATCTCTCTTTTAATTCAGTTATACTTTTATTTGGGTTCAGGAAAGGGACATTTCCTACATTTTTAAAGACTTTACCCCCAAAATCCTGGGAATCTTTTCCCCATTAATTGTTAAACATAGGTTATACTCTAACACAGGGCTCTCCAACCTTGGCAACTTTAAGCCTGGCGGACTTCAACTCCCAGAATTCCCCAGTCAGCAAAGCTTTGCTGACTGGGGAATTCTGGGAGTTGAAGTCCGCCAGGCTTAATGTTGCCAAGGTTGGAGACCCCTGCTCTAATACTGAGGTTGGGAAATAGTGTGTTAGACTCTAACACACTATCTTCCAACCTCAGCAACTTTAAAGATATATGGGCTTCAAGTTCAACACCCACAATTTCCAATTTAGTGGCAGCTGGGAATTCTGGGACTTGAAGTCCACACAACTTAAAACTATTGAGGCAGAGAAATACTGGTGCAACATGTTGCTTTTAGGCCATGACTAGAATTCACTTGCCTTCATTTTTATCTTGAGAAACTGTTTTGAAGCCCAATGTAATATGTGTACAAGGCAAAGAGGGTGGATTGGTGAGATAACACATTTGGCACTCACGCCTGTAAGGATATGCATCTTGAGAGTACAAACTAACTAAGGAGAAGAAGAAAGAAAAAGGAAGGAGAGCAACAAGTTTCTATTAGACAAATTTCCAACGTGCCTGTGGGTTGGGTGTGTGGGTGAACTTTCCAAAGTCACAGATGCGCTGTTAAAATCTTTTATCTTTTCCTGGCAAGAGGTGTTTACTTAAAAAGACATATATAAAACTAGAATGCTGCTCACTAAGGAGACACGGACGAACAATACCCTGCAGTAAAAGCACTTGTCCTTTTGCTAAATCCCAGCAACTAAAACATGAAAGAACCTTTCCTTTTGCTCTTAAATAAATGCAGTTGGGAAAGTGTATGCTGCCTTTTCGGAAAAGCTCCAGGCGGCCTTTTGCCACCTGCCCTCCTACCTCCAATTCAGTTGCAGACACAAAACCCTTGCCGATAAAGAAAAGATTGATTTGTACAGTAGCTATTTTTCTCACCATAAATTCTCAACCTAGGCATGTCAGCAGACAAGAGGCACTGTTCTCACACTCCACAAAAAAAAAAACACGCACAAGGAACGGACATGCCCGGCCAAGAAGCACATCTATTGCAGCCCAGGGGTGGTCGTTTCAAAATGTTCACCCAACTGGGGTGTTTGTGGACAGTTTCTACTTCAATCTTCCCTTGTAATTATCTCTGCCTTGGGAAAATCGGTGCAGAAAAAGTTACTTCAGTAAGTATGTAGGTTAAAAAAAAACCACCTGTTATTTTGCTGAATGCCACATTTGGATTTAAGAAATATGAGCTGAAATGCTAAGTAGATGGATTGCATACTGCAAGCCATCCTTTCTCAGACTAATTTGTCACATAGGAATCACTGGGCAAGTAACTCATCAATCATTTATCCTTGGAGAAGAAGGCAAACTTATATGTAACATGTATGTATGTTAGCTCCGTTTTTGTTAATCTTCTAACAAACTTTTAAAACGTTTCTCTCTCAATCCTGGGAAATCTCCTAGTGAGCCTGCAGCATGGTTATATGAGGCTAAATGATGGCTGTTCTCTGGTTCACTTGGGGCTCTTTTACATTGTTATTCTTTATTTTTGTTGTTATTTATGTATGATGTTTTTATATTGTGATAGGGTTTTTATTGTTACCTCGGTTTGTTAAGCTGCCCAGAATCACTTTTTGTGAGATAGGTAGCTATATATATTTGTTAACTAAATAACATCCTGAATTAACTACTAGATTTTGGAGTTTCCAAATCTATAAATTTCTTTTTAAGGATGCTTTTCCTTCCCACTCAGATTCTTCAGTCTCCTGCCCTCCTAATATATTATGTTAGGGAAAGCTGGCCAGAATTGTTGAAGACTCTATTTATTTCCAAGCTATCCAGAGCTGAAGAAGCTTCTGGATGAGAAGCGAAACGTCTTCAAAAGAAAAAACCAGAAAGCCCAGTTGCCTCTTGAGGAAAAAAGTACCTTTGGGACAACCATGACCTGGATGACTGAGAATCTCCATAGACATTGAGCTGTGCACTTTGAGATGAACACCCTTTGAATGGTGCAGGAGTACGAACTCTATTTATCTACTGAATTTCTATCCCATCCATCTCACTGATACAGCGATTCCAGGTGGTTTACACTATGATAAAAAGTAAAAAAAAATGCTACTAAAAACAATTCAAATTAGAAGAATTAAATAGAAAAGGTAAAATCTAAAATGATAGGAGACCTGGGGATCGGGATCTTCTCTACCTAATAAACTACCCCAAATATAGCCGGCCACTGTCAAGGACCCAGGCCAAGGAATGCGGGGGGGACGGGGGGGGACTAGACCTCACCTCCAGAAGGAGAATATCTGAGACTGTGGACCTTTTAGATCTTTAATGATTTAAAAGAGCATCTTTCCCCAGGAGGTTTGGGAAGTATTGCTTTCTTTGTTGTATTCCAATAGCAATAGCGCATTAGGCACCACTCTGAGAGATGCCTCTGTTTATCATAGTCCACAACCTTTAAAGCTCGCAAGCCATATTTTTGTTATTAATGAATATGAGCATTAACGCACCTAATGGTAACATATGGCATGTTTGCTTAGGAACTAATAAACAACAAATCTTCATCTGGCAATAAATCTCCAGGTGACTATAATAGCTATCTGTTATGACGTCTGGTACAGCAGCTTGAAGACTTGCAGTGCCTGACCTATACACTCATCAATCATTCCCCCTTCGGAGGATCAATTGTAAGCAGGCAGAAATAGGAGCATTTTTTCCCATTTCCAGTTTTGCTATAAACTTCTCATTTCTTCTCTTATTTACTGGTACAAGGAAAGCTCAACGAACCAGCACCGACAGTCCCATGGAGACCGAAGGGGTTTTCAATTTGGATGAGAAAGAGCTGGTTGAATTGATACATTAATACATAATTAATTGATAAATTCTGCAATAATCCAGATGCTTGTACTTTACCGTACAAAGGATGGTTCACAGGGAGATATTCTATCATGGTAAACTAGAAAATTAACAAACAAAATATTGAAGGAAGCAACGTGATCTTACAGATTGGAAGGCGAAGTTCCACTTTTTCATTCTGTTAAGCGCACCAGCAACACAGAGCAAAAACTAACAAGCCACAGTGGTACCGTAATTAATTAATGCACTGAGGTCTGAAGCCCCAACATAGAAGAGCTTACAAAATGTCAATTGTTAAACTGAGAAACAGAAGCTGATCCTGGAGGGCAATTTGTTTTTTGTTTTAAATTAGGTTACAAGACAGTTTTAAATGAGCCCGGAAGACAGGTTTAGAAAGGTCTTAGTGCTTCTGGCATCTGGATTTATCTGGTTTCTTTTCAGATAAACAACTGCTAGAGGCTTTTCTCTAGGGCTCCTTGTGAAGTTTTACACCTAAAGCAGAATTGCCAATGGTGAGTTACTAAAGTTGAGGAGTACAGTGGGATGTTGTAGTGTTTGACAGTTGACTGCAACCGCTTAAAGCAGCAGCACTTTTTCCCGGAATCTTGTGGCTTCAGCTGCCTTGGAATCCTAAGAAAAGTTTCATTTGGCCCGGGGATCCTATGGATGTGGGGAGTCCATTAAATGGTCACTTTGAGTGTGAGTTTAGAATGTCCTCTCTCCTTTGGGTTATGATACAGTTTTTAACTACTTTTGTTTCATTTTCATGATTTTGTTTTCATGACGTTGATTGTTTAGCTTTGTGTTTAACAAGGTGTGCCATCCAGAGTCACAAGTGTGAGATGGGCAGCTATATAAATTCCACAAATAAATAAACAGTGGCAGACGGGCAATGTTCGTGCCTCTGTGTGCATCAGATTGTCTTTTGCCTTTGAACCCAAAGTACTGGAAAGTGCTAGTGTTCAGGATCAAAGTCTCTCAAACTCTTCTGGCATCTAAAACAGAAAATTGCAACCATGCCTTGTTCTGGGAGTTAAAAAAAATTAAATAAAACAAGAAAATAAAACGAGCAAACAGGCCTCTCTTGTTCCTCAAATGCAGTTGCTTGAGGTGACTTCCTCACAAAAACACCTGCATCTGACAAACGGCATCCGTGAACAAAAGGAGCTTACGTTAGTGCGCAGTGAAAAAGCAAATCCTCTTCAGCCTTAAAGGGAATTTGGAGTACTTCTGATTTCTGATCGATGCAGACTTCCATTCAAACGAGTCCTTTGTCTTTATCTAGGCTCATTCATAGGGCTGCTTTCTCCTAATTCCTTCTGGACAACTTGTCCACGCAAATGTTTGAGTAGTGTTTTGGTTTGCCTTCCTACGGCTGAGAAGAGACATCGGAGCACAACCCTCCCCGGGTTTGAGCGGATTCTCAGTCAATGGTAGCAATTGCTAAGCGATGGAGAGGAGACGGGAAGGGAAGATGGAGTGGAAGGAAAGAGGGCTCAGGAGAGCAAAGTCTGGGCTTGCGCTGGGCTCTTCATTCCTTATTCATTGTAAAAGGGGGATCAATCCAACTAACTGGTCCAGAGAGATAAGGATTTCAGACAATCTGCCTAGGCCTGATAAGAGCAGCTCACATTGCAGAAAGATTATTTGTTAAGAATCTCCATGGAATAAAATACGCAGCCAACGGCCTTATCGCTGGAACTCATTATCCATTCACACACATGGTTGCCATCACCAATTTTGCTATAAACACATATCATCTGCTTGTAGCTGAACCTCACAAAGTAATATGGGCACTAACCTGCCTGTTTGTTGAGCAGAGGGAGGGAGGAAGACAAGGCAGCGGGGGAACACAAGCTTAGAATCCTGCAGCTACAGCCTATTGTTTGAATCAGTTGTTCAAATTTAAGTAACTTCTTTGAAGAAAACCCCAAATTCTTGTTTACGGTTCACGAAGCTTCACAAGGGAGCGAATACCATCTCAAACTTCTTTTCTGCATAGAAATCTCTAAAATAAAACCAATCTGGAGGTCTTCAAACATTTTTGAACATGACGTCCATAAATTAACGTTGGGTGTAACGAACTAGATGGCTGGGAGTTAGAACCTAAAACATTTGAAGACAATCGGGTTGCCATCCCTTGCGCCATAGATGTATGGAATTATATAATTTCTATTTATTTACTAGCAAGAGTGAGAAGGGTAGAGGTGAGCGGCTCCACAGGGAAGTAAAATTGGGGATTTGTTGGAATGCCACAAGAGGTAAAGAGCCATTCCTTCTCAGTGCTGCTGTTTTTATTTTGCAGAGAGAAGCTAAGGTATTAACAGATTAAGGAAGCCTATTAAAAGAAGTTTGAAAGAGTCACTTCCCCCAAACAATGTATCTTTAAGCCCTAAAGTAACCATTAAACTACCTTAAGAAATTAAAGCAGGAGGGTGTGATGAAAAGAAAGAAGAGCAATGTGTATTTTATAATTAAATGCACTTTCAGACGAAAAAAGGAAAAACTGTAAGAATAAAGAATACTGTTTGCACTCCACAAACCTATCAAGGTGAGTGTTGATTTCTATGCCTTTTCTTGACCCTGTCTAGCAACTTTCTGTTACCTAGCAAAATATTGAAGACTGCTGCTTACATCCACATTGCAGTGACACAAGTGCAGAATACAAGATGGTCAACCTTTCTACCTTAGTTAAAATAGCTTTTGTAAACCTTTGGTTTACAGCCTGGTGCCTTAACCACTAAATCAAACTGGCTCTAAGAAAGAATTTTGAAATTTCTTCTTTTCTTTTTTTTTCTTTTTTATAGTTGTCTTCTATTCCATTTCTGTTGTATTATATTCTTTTATTGTAACTTGTTCAATTTTTCTCTTTCTGCAGTTTTTCTTTGCTTTCACCTTTCCCAACTTTAGAGCCTTTTCCAGAGTGCTGGGTAAGAATTTGAACCTGGAAGAACTGCTCCTAAAATCCTTTCCCAAGACTGTGTTAGCCTTAGATCAACAGAAAAGCTTCTGTATTTTGGCATGATAAATTTCTATCCCCAAAGCTGGTTTCGATCCCTTTCTGTGGGTCCATTTACATTAATTGGATAATATCTGTTTAATAGAGGGGCGGATATTATTTTATCCTTGGTTCACTGAACAACCTAAGATAATTTACTTTTGAGCTTGGGATGAGATGGCAGAAAAGCAGTGGTAGGATCCAATTTTTTTACTACCAGTTCTGTGGGCGTGGCTTGGTGGGGATGGAAGGGGAAGGATACTGTAAAATCTCCAGTCAGAGGTGGGATTTGTCAGTTCTCTGAACTACTCAAAATTTCTGCTACCGGTTCTCCAGAAATGGTCAGAACCTGCTGAATACCACCTCTGCAGACAAGGTATGTTGCCAAAACCTGTTGGTGCTAGAGGAGAAAGGCCTTGGTATAGGTGGAATACAGCTTTTGTAGGTTAGGGAATTAACAAATATATGTTTGTCAAGGAGAATGTAGGCATCCTGCATTTTATTACACTATGTGAGTGGAAGGGAAAGAGAAGAGGATGACCACCAGCAAGGTACACGATGTTGATGGATGCACCAAAGAAAGATGAAGGACTACACCAGTGATGGGATTCAAATTTTTTTACTACCCGTTCTGTAGGCGTGATTTAGTGGGCGTGGTGTGAATCAGGTGGGCGTGACTTGGTGGGCGTGGCAGGGGAAGGATACTGCAAAATCCCCATTCCTTCCCCGCCCCACTAACCTGCTTTCCAGCTCCGTTCTCCTGTGCAGGGCAACAAAGAAAGAGCCAGCCGATCTGCTGGGACTCAATGGGAGGCAGAGAATAGATGGGGGCAGGATCAGTCAGAGGTGGTATTTGCCAGTTGTCTGAACTACACAAAATTTCCGCTACCGGTTCTCCAGAACAGAACCTGCTTGAATACCACCTCTGGGCCACACTTGGGGCAGAACATCCTGGAGACAATCTGTCTGCTTGGTTATTTAATACAGTAGTTGACACCGACTTTAAACCCAATGATTCTCAATGTATCTCAGAAACCAACCAGTTCCACATTATTAGATCCTGTCTTGTCCTGTGAAAGTTATATGAATGTTTCCCGGGAACAACAATATTAGCTGCCTGGCTGCAAGCTTTTGTTCTTTTCGTGCTTTTCAAAGATTCCCTAAAGAGAATGATAATTGGGTTGCGCGGAAAAGGAATTCCCCAGGAAACCTGGCATTGTAGATCTGCTCTGCTGTGGACTCAGACCTGAACCTGCTGGCAGCAATCCTTGGAAGCAATAGTGCAGACTGGACTTTTGTTTTTAGGACTCCCTTTTATGAGGGTCTCCAATGTTTGTTTGCTCAGGACTCCCTGAAGCCGGCAGCTGGAGGATGCTGTTACCAGCACACGAACAAAGCGCACAATTGAGGCTGATTAGAAGCATCAGAAATGTAAACAGGGAAGCTTTTCATCCCAAAGATCCTGCTCAAGAAACAGGGAGGAAATAAGGAAGCTTTTCTTCCCCAAGAAAACTGCTCCAGGAACGGAAGAGCTGCTGACGGACAGCATCACGCTAAATGGAGTGCAATGTTGGTTTGAGATGAGTGGCTACAAAAGTCAAACGGAGTTGGATGGCCCTGGCAGCGACACTTCAGCAACCTTGACTTCCCAGGCTGCTTGAAAGGCCAAACGCCGCATAAATTAGCTAATTTAGAGGGAAGAGAGAAAGGCTGTTTCTGAAGCAAGCAGGAGAGCGGGAAAGAAGTTAATAGGGCTGGGGCAAGTGCCACTTAAAGCATCATTATGGAAGCAAAAAGAGAGAGCTGGAGGGTGAGGAGAAACATGCCTGGGGAAAGAACTCTTCAGTTTAATTACGAGGGGGGGGAGAGAGGGAGAGAGAGGGAGAGAGAGAGAGAGAGAGAGAGAGAGAGAGAAAGAAAACCAGGTACTAATCAATGATTCCAGTTATGTTGAAGGAATTTCAAAATGATTGTGGTCATTGTAGTATGGAATCTCCTCCAGCTTTCCAGGAATAACAGTTTATGATAGTTTTATCACTTGTCAGTTGCACCCATATTTTTCCACTCTGGCCAATTTCTTGCCAAGCAAGGCAACGTTTTCTCAGGAGGTGTTAAGGTCTCAGGTAGGATGATTTACTCAAGTGGTGGGCTTCTAATGCCAATGAAGAAGGTTCAGCAAGTTATTTAATCCCCGAGAAAGAATGAATCAGAATATTTCTCCTGCTTGGATCCCTTGCAATGAATGAGAGCTACGTTCTAAACTTGCTCTGCTTCTCACAAACTGAATTAAAACTGAAGCCCGGATAAGGTGTTTGTGCTGTGGAGAGGAGAGGTCCACTGGTTTTAAGATATGGTTGCAGATACTGGTTTCCGTCATAATGTGTGTCCCGTTGTCAAGATAATCAAGATGCAGAAGACAACAGCAAACTCGCATGGTTTGAATCTTCAATCTAACAATTCCCTTAAGCTGAGATCAGCTCCTTCCTGATGATTATCTGGATTAGTGTTTCTCAACATTGGCAGCTTGAAGATACGTGGATATGCTAGCTGGGGAATTCTGGAAGTTGAAGTTCACACATCTTTAGGTTAATTTCAGGGTTCAGAAATACTGATCAAGATGGATAAATTATTTGTTCATGACAGTAGTGCAAAAGTGATTTGTCAATGACGTCTTCCAGAAGTCATTTATAATACTATTCCATTCAATTACTACAGGACGCTGTGGTGAACTGCAATTTCCAGCTTGTTCACACAGAGATAAGCAAAGAGGTTGCCTGCAGATATATTTAGCTCCTAAGAATATATGAGATCATCATCCCAAATAGTCCAGCACAGTGGCAAACTAGATGCATACGGGAAGTTCACAACCAAATGAAGACAACAGGTTCTCCCATTTCTGTTCTCCCACAACAAATAAAATACGTGATCCCAGAAGCACCATATAATAGATACTTAAAGTATGTGATCCCAGAAGCACCATATAGCCACCATATAGCCATAGTCCCTGATAGCCAGATACTTGAAAAATTTCTCCAGTCCACTTTTAAAATAATCTAAATTGACAAAATATGACACAATTTGTGTTATACAAAGAAGTTCCTTCTTTTATCAGTGCTGAATCTCCCTGCATTTAGAGTCAATGGTTGACAAAGTATAGAGACGGAAGAAAAAAAAAACCTTTAACCCCAATCCTTGGATTCTGCTCCTTGTATTTTCATATTCTTCACAGGCGTTGCTTCATATCTGCTTTTGCTTTAAATTATAAAATCCCTATTGCTATAGTTCTCCTCAAAGGAGAGTTCCATTTTGGCACCTTTTCCACATCTGCAGCAGGGCATGCTGATCAGGGTTTGAAAAGGTTTCCCAAATGTTATTACGTCGTATTTACTATACAGGTAGTCCTCAACTTACAACAGTTCATTTAGTGACCGTTCAAAGTTTCAACAGCACTGAAAAAAGTGACTGATAACCGTTTTTCACATTTATGACCATCCCAATGGTCATGTGATTTACATTCAAATGTTTGACAACTGGTCCATATTTGTGACTGTTGCAGTGATTCCCTTTTGTGACCTCCTGTCAAGCAAAGTCAATGGAGAAAGCCAGATTCACTTAACAATGGTGTTACTAATTTAACAGCTGCAGTGATTCACTTAACAAATGTGGCAAGAAAAGTCACTTAACAAATTTCTCTCTTAGCAAAATCAAATTTGGGCTTAATTGTGGTCATAAGTGGAGGACTACCTGTATTCACAATTTTATTTTTAATTTCTCTTATGATCATTGTGCCAATCTTGCTACACCACAGGTGACATTTCCATTTATGTTATCCTCCAAGACACCAAAGTGTTTTGGCCCCGATTCACGAGCCTATGCTGTCAGAGGAAGAAGACCTGGAAGATGAGGAGGAGGAACTGGGAATGCCTTCCTCCCCAGGACCTTCCTCTCTGGCAATGCCTTCCTCCCTGATAATGCCTCAGGTTTCATCAGACAACCGAGAGGAACAGCCTGAGATTAATCAGGAGGAAGGCATATTGGAGCAGCCCCTGACAGGGAGTAAAGAGGAAGTGTTGGCTTGATCCTAAGCAGCGTCGTAGGGAGAAACGTGAACAGCAACATAGGAGGTGTGGGAGGGTCAGAGAGTGAGCTGAGTCATTGAGCCACACCCCACCGGGGATAAAAGTGGGTGTGTTTTTAGCTGGAACTTTGTACGGGACAAAGTTTAATCTTACTTCAGATTTTCTTCGTGAATGATTTTTGTGGACTGCCTTGTAATTTTCTGTGAGTAGATTTTTATTTGTTATCAGTTCGGACTTGGCAGGCAGAGCGTGTTGGAATGCCAAGGATATTATCAGTTTCAAAGAATTAACTCTGTGAAGTCCGAGCCAGCTTGCTTGCCTGTGTTTGTGTGAGTTTGTATTCTTTCATCTTTTGGGAAAAAAGAAAAGTGAGACAGAACACCAAAGTATGTTTCCTGAGCAGTCAGAGTAGCTCGGGTTCTGTTAAAGCATAGATAAATTGTTTTTCTGGTTGTTTTTCTGTTTGCACCAAAACTGTATCACTTTGCAATTGTATGCCCAGCTATCAAGTCTAATTCAAGATTTTGCCTATTCATGGTTAGCTATTAGCCTGCCTGGATAAACAGCAGCTTTTCCAATAAGAGAACCTCAAAATACAAGTGTAACATTTAGCACAAACTATCCATTATAAATATTTTCATCTAATAAACATCAGCCTCTTTGATAACTCTCAGTAAATACAATAATTTAGTTTTCAGACATTTATTGCAAAGAAACATTTGGTAGGTGCTACCCTGATTTTTTAAAAGTCACAGGTTACATTAACTAACTTTGTAATGAGTAAACAGATTGAACAGAGTGAAAAGTGTACACTGGCAAATAGAGCAAGGACTTTGGAATTTTGACCACAATCCGGATAGGACAGTTCAAATTTGTAGAGCTGTACAAAGCTTTGGAAGAGCACCTGAACTGAAATATCCTTGCAAAAGCCTCATCCAAGCAGATGCATTTTGACTTTCTGCACCTGAAGAAGTCCACTTGACTGGAGGCCTCAATCAAGGTTTAAGTGATGTCCTGACCATGCGGTCTAGAGCAGAGGGTCTCCAAACTTGGCAACTTTAAAGACTTGTGGACTTCAACTCACAGAATTGCCAGCTGAGGAAGTCTGGGAGTTGAAGTCCACAAATCTTAAAGTTGCCAAATTTGATCTAGAGATTATCTTCCCCCTGATTTCACTGGGATTTAAACACAACTAAAATGCATACCCATGGCAGGCTGCGGGAGGTAAGGACAATGGATAAATTGGATGGTAAATGAAGAAGGTAAAGATAATGGATAAATTGGATGAAATGATCAGCGATAACTGAAAAGTCCATACGAAATTTTGAGATTGCCACTAGGGATTGGTCAAAATGGAGGACATTTGCCCATATGATAATCAGGGCCAGACTTGATCCGATGACACTAAACTAATATATAAGAAGATTGTGCCGAGTACAAAACGGGAAAACACATTTGTCAATAAGTTAGATTTATCTGTAATAAGTTAGTTGCCTTGTAATACTTTATATTTTAAATACTATTTTAGTCAAAGATGTGTATTAATTCTTAATCAATTTTCCTATATGTGATAAATAATATATATTATTTATATTATATATAAATAGTGCATCTGTGAGCACTGGAAAATATACTCACATTTTCTATCCACAAAGGCACCATTGTTCAGCACCATTGTAATTTCTAGTGGTTGTTGAACAAATGGTCATAAGTCAAGAACTACCTGTAGCTAGGACTGCCCTTAGGAAGCAGTTCGTCACATATAAATATTATGTACTATAAAAACACTTTCACATGTTTAGTTCTGTTTCATTCAACAATTCATTTGCTGGATACTTTTCTTCAATTTCAATCTCCTTAATTAACTAACCCTAACCCTCCATTCATTACAATACAAACACTGCAACAAGCAACTTCAATAGGGATGCCAAAAGGAAACTGGAAATTGCAGTCACATGATGTCGTGATTAATAAGCAGACATAATTCATTTAATGACTGCAGCCAGAACTGATGTTGTAAGTTGGCATGGTCATTTACCATTTTCTATCATGTTTAGTGACCAATTGTGGATAGCAGGTCAGGATTGCCTGTATGGTTTTCCCCTTTTGACAAAGTTTTTTTTATAATGATCTACCAGGATATCTTCTCTGCCCAGTTTTTAGAATGTTGCTTCCTTACTGTAAGCATGTTTGCCATTAACAAAATATCCAAATAGCCACTACTGTTAATTTTCATACATACATACAAGCATACATATATACAAAATGTTTTTTTTTTTAATTCTTCCATCCTCAGCTGCATAAACTCCTGAAGCAGTGTGTCCTGTTTCTGGTTTCAATTATACACTCCCAACACACAG
The DNA here is from genome assembly GCF_049901715.1 of Pseudonaja textilis. Lineage (NCBI taxonomy): Eukaryota > Metazoa > Chordata > Lepidosauria > Squamata > Elapidae > Pseudonaja > Pseudonaja textilis. Next base: position 10,470 of record NW_028262490.1, on the reverse strand, counting down.
TTGTTACGGAAATTAGCAATTTACTTAAAGTTGAGGAGATAACAGCAGACAAGGAATGCAGAAATAGAGCCTCTGAAAGAAGCTCGCCTGTGTAGGTTTACTTGAACATGAGCAGACAGAAGAATAGTCAAACTCCAGTCCAGAGTTCCAAGAGCCAGATCAATGTTGTCAGCCAATCCAGAAGTCAGAATTTCAAGAGCAGAATTTTACACAAACATCACGCAAAAGCTGGAGATCAGACAGTTTATTCCAATGAGAGATAATGAGTTGCCTTGTAATCAGGCTGCAGACAGCTGCCTTTGATCAAGAAATTTACTCCCTTGCTTGACAAGAAGACTCACTGAAGTCTGCACTTTGTTTTCTGCTCTCCTCACCAGGTATGGGGGCTTGGAGGCCTGCTGCACCATCTGATTGCTTCCAGCTATTCAGGTAGTGTCTATGTTTGATCAGCCGCAGGTAATTCTTAGCTTTGTGTCTACTGAGGCTAACATTTCATAGATTCTGCTGCAGCAGCTCTTTCAAATACAGACCCAGCCATGATGTAGTGCACCAATTTCCACAAGCATTGTACCATCGAAACAGTGGCAAATCCATGAAACTTCCCAATGCTGATGATTCCAAGGTGAGACATGATGCAATTGTCAACAAATATTCTTCTGATGCCAGCATCTTACAAATAAATCAGTAGAGCTGAATTACTTCTTCCCATTCATTGATCGGCCAGATTCCATTAGGCTGGACATTGGGGGGTGAATTTTTCCAGTCCCACACTTTGACAGGAACCTTCCAGTCTTTTCCATAATTGGCTTCAATATAGTGGAGGGTTTCACATGGCACATGTACCTTAAGTTCTAGAAACTCAGTCCAGCACAGGGTAAATTTGGGAAAGAGGTACCTGCAAAACGGAAGACAAGACAAGACAGTATAGGTAAAATACTACCAATGAGAAGTAGGTTATGTTCTTAGATTATTATGTGCAGACTGCATAAGCAGTATGCAAACTTAGTTTCTGCAGGTAATATATTATTATATTAAATTATTATGGAAAGTTGTTGAACAATTTATTCTAATTCTGCTGAGTTATAACGACAGATCAGAGCTATTTACAGCACCGAAATGCAATCTACAAACTCTCCAAGTCCCAAGGAAATAAATTCTCCTTTTTAACCTTTAAGCAGGCATTCTGAAGTGCATAATCATGAGAATTAGAGACATTTATGTTGTTAATAAACATAAACATTTGAATTTCAGGACACCCATTTCTTTAACCTGCTTCTGAAAGTGTTTTTATACTAACATTTTTACAATTTTTTTTATACTAACATTTTTACAAGTATCTGCTTTGCAGACTGAATTGATTAAGCACACAGAAACAAAATTCTTCACTAATGATCAAACTTGAAACAAGATTCAATCAATCACATCTTTGGCCAAAGGAAGAGGAACTAACATGGTGCCCCAGAAATTCCACCCATTCTTTGTAAAAACTTTTGTATTGATCCAAAGAACATCCATTTTCTCAGTAATGTCATCTCTATACTGTAGAATAAAATCAAGCTTAGTACCAACAACTTTCTGGTTAAATGACTGGCCTTTCTTTTTCCCATTTCCTCAACTAAATTTATTCAGATAACTTATTTCCCTTTCCAGGTTAGTTACTCACAGAGTGGATTACAATCATTCAAAAAATATTCCCTATTCTAATACAGTAAATTGATCCAGCAACATCTACTGACACAACAAAAGACAAACAACTAAGCAATAAACACAGCTGATAGTTAAACAAGAACAGTAGTCCTAGATAAGACTGATGATAATCTGAAATGTTCAAATACAGAAAAATCTTAAGCTTAAAAAAAAAAAACTGTTCAGAAGCAGATGAATGTTCCTAAGTAGAAGCAAAGGGGAATAATTTCTAAGAAGCACTCATTGCTATTCACCATTCCTTGATTCCAAAAAGTGGGTTAGTGGGGCCTTTGAGGATTCCAAAAAGCTAATGTGGGAGACAATAACTTAAAATTTCCAGATGCAAAGCCAGCTGGAATCTTGCAGTTATTTAGCTTCTTGCCAGTATTTGAATTGTATTCAGAAATGGAAGTCTAACATGTTGTAGCAGGTTCTGCAAAGTACCTGCAGAAGGAGACAATGTGAAGTAGCAAAATATCTGGGGCTGATAAATGTGAGCCAATGTCCTATTTTTTTTTTAAATAACCAGGCCAATGTTCTCCAAAAACCTTAAAACCCAATACAGTAGAAGCAATTATTTGTTGGGTAGTAAGCTATGAAAACAGATAGTTCCTTAGTAAGATTTCCCCTCTACAAACACCAACTCTGAGTCATACTTAAATTTCTTGCCCGATTTGGCCTGGGTTCCTCCATTCCACATGTGGTCATCCTCTTCATAGAAGAAAAAAATATCAAGCTTCACTTCATCTTCTCCTCCCTGGAAGGACAGCTCCAAACTATCTTCAAACTATATAGAAAGGAGGGGAAATGAACTCAAGACACAGATAATAAAATGGCTAAGCATCAAAATTATTGCTTGATACCCTTCCAACCCTGTCATTCTGAACTCTCAAATTTGAATATTTCCTAGCAGTATTTTGAAGATTAAAAACATCTTAAGAATTAATAAAAAAGCAGTTGAAGGAAACAGATATGACGTTTTCAACTCCCCAATAAATTTGGTCAGGAAGGGGAATCATTTAAGAGTGGCAAGATTATTAATTTTATGCCCAGCCTATTAATAAATATAACAGCAACACAGAAATGCAACAAGTCTTCAGCAGTTTTTTAAAAAATTTCTTTTCTAAATAAGCTGAACTAGAAGTTGAAGAGCAGAAAGTCTTAAATTTCTCACTGCTCATAAATGCTAATAAAACTATCAGGGCTGAAAAGTCAAGAAGTACAATAATTATGATAACAGAAGAGAAAGATGTGCCAGTTAGCTCTAGACTATCTCTGCATGATAACACAATTCAATATTTACAAAGTGCTGAGGGTTGCACCATTTGCCCCACCAGGGAAAGAAAAAAAGAACAAATCTCTATGTTTGGAGAAAACATTGCTTCTGGGAGAATAACAGCTGGAGAAAAAAAGAATAATTTGCAAGAAAACTAATGCAGGGCCTCTATCTGACCGGGAGTGTGTTTTGATTTTGGAAGTTGTAGCTACTTTTATGTTGAATTGCAGCACACAATCCTTGCACAGCTTTCTGTTTTGTTTCATTTATCCTCATAATAATCCAGTGATGTAGGTCAAATCAAGATCCTGATTGCTCCTAACTAATCAGTAAGCTTCAGAGATGAGAAAGGATCCAAAACCAGGTCTCCCACTCCCCATGATCCCAATGCAGTCTTCTAGCATAATGTGGTTTTTTTTTCAAACTAGGCAATTTTAAGATGTAATGAACTTCAACTCCCAGAATAACCTAGTCAGCATGCCGGCTGGGGAACTCTGGGAGTTAAAGCACCCACATCTTAAAGTTGCCAAGTTTCAAAAATGCAGTGCTTTTATAACCTAATTATTCATTTAATATCTCAGACAACTTGAAAAAAGGACTGGCAAGAAAGAAAAGTATGAGTCAAACGTATTCCTGTATTCACCAACCTTGCCAAATTTGTGCTTTAGCGGTAACCCAGCCTTCTGAAATGCTGGAATAATATCTGGTTTGTAGTTTTGAATAAAAACCCCCAAGTCCAGGTCTTTACTGTAAGGAATAATGTTGCACTGTCTGTACCAACCTAAATATACAAGAGATTCATGAGAAATTTAATACACAATCATGCAGCTCCAACGTTGATGAGAAAAGAGGACAGAGTAATTAAATTAAGGCATAAAAAGTATACCCCAAAGTTTTCCATTCTAAGGAAAGATGGCGAATTCAATTTCTCCTCTAACAATCTGCTGCATTTATATGGTTGAGAAGATTTCATCCTCCTGTTACCTATGAAGGCAACAGAAGGACAATTTTACTTGCCCAACCTGATTATCCCTCAAGGCTGCTTGGGAAATACTTAAATTTAAGAGTTAATTCCCATTTTCACAATTGAAAATGGCTGGTTTCTTTCTTCTAAGACAGAAGTCATGTGGTTTACATATTTGGAGAGATTAGTTTCTTTATAATTAATGAGATAAATTATATCTAAAATCTGTAAAATCTGTAAGTTCCCACACAGTTTGAAAAATCCAGCTAGAACCATTTCTGATAAACTAGATGCAACCTCTCCTTTCATGACAGAAATGTTCCAAACACAGGGGCCTAATTTTTGCAAGTAACTTTATTTGCAAACACAACTCTGGGTGGCTAACATGTGAATATAATAGAAAAATAATATTAAGAAAAAATAAAAATCTACAGTGGTGCCCAAGATTAAACCCAGACAAAACAACTTCGTGGTGTCAAATACTAAACCCAGCAAAAGCATCTCAACTGGCCATGTAACTTCCCGATCCCACATGATGGTAAAATCATAATAACCTTGTAATTAATTATTTCCTCATATTTTTAGTATTCTAGAACATCTTGGACAGCATTGTGTTTATAAGACACTGCAGTTTTGAATTCCATAATCAAGCAATAGCTGTGTGAATTACCTCAACTGAATGACATCCCCGCCCCAGGAAATATTAGTTAATACAATTTTTCAGTATTCTCTTATGTTTTTAAAAAGGTACACAGAGAGTAACAGGGGCCTCCTTGCATCTTACTTTTCTGCAGATCAGGATGCAATTGGCATTTGTGAACTATTTCATTTAGTTTAGATTAATCCCACATTAATGCTTTTTTAAAAACATTATTTTCATACTTCCATCTACAAAACTGGTAAATCCTTCCCAGTGCTTCTTTCTAATTTTTAAAAGAAAAAATTTAAACCCGTTTTAAAGTGTTTTAAACTTGGTTAATTAATTATGTAAACCTATTTTTGCTCATATTTTAGTATTAGTAATATTTTGGAAAGTCCATCTCTTGCTCCTGCATATATTTTACCTGGGAGAAGGTTTCACTGAACTTTTGAGCAGAGCTGCAGAAAACTATGGAGTTTAATCTATGACTTACAAACTATTTTGATGTATGATATTTTTCTTACAAATATTTAAATGACCTTCTGCTATCTCCACCATTTCACTGAGAAGTTTCCACTTTTTTTCAAGGTCACCCCCAAGAATTATTTGGCACTATATACCAAATCAAATTAAGATACAGGATGTATCCCCTGGTTTATTTTATATGCAGAGCAATATGATCCATAAATTAAAAGGGCTGCGAGATGAGACTGAGAATGCCAGTGAATTCAGAAGTTTTAATTGTACGTTTAAATAGGTATGTAAGTCACATCATCTAGTCTGTGATAATATACCGGTATCTGTAACAAAATCTACTCATTTATCTTCTGAAGCAAATATTTTAAAAGAGACTGGAAATCAAAACTCTGCCAATACATCATACCTGATGGTGAAGATACATATGCATATACCAAACTCTTCGTGTATTGGGTTCAGATAAAAGCTCCCTGATCCCACAAAAAATATGTTTGAATTAAAGAGGCATTTGTACCATAGCCAGATTTGTCCCAGAACACCGTGGATCTCCTCTTGAATCTCCTTAACTTAAAAACATGATTTCCAGGAATTACCCAGCTTCCATGTGAGCAAGGAAATATGTCGCTTCTTTAAGGAAATGCAGGCAGATATGGCATGCATCCCCACACTGCTCCAAAGCACAATTTTGCCTTTGGGAATGTAATAATGAACACTCCTACTTATGTAAGAGTGTAATCAAATGAACCAACCAGACGTGGACCAAGCGTGCTGGATTATAACTACCAGTACTCCTAATCAACATGGCTCTTTAATTCATTTAAAGAGCGTGAGGTAAAGAAAACTGCATTCACGCAATGCTTAACTCATTGCAATAACAGTTGGATCTTGACGCCAAGAATAATATTTATAAAATCTCCCTGCCCAAGTATCAGTGGGGTAGAAGACTGAGGAAGGACTCTCTTGCACACACGTTTCTGGGGTCATAGTCTAAGACAAGCTAATTTTCATTCGCGTGCATTTTGTGCTTCCATGCGTTCGATCAGTGTGGTCTTCACACCCCGGTGTATTTCTGCCATGTACACCCGTTTGATCATCTTGTCCCTCAGGCTCAACTGCCAGCATCGCAGAGAACACTTCTGGCTTCCAACCCCAATGCAAGTGACTTACCTAGGCAGGTCCCGCTACTCAGCCAGAATTGTACTCCTAAATTGTTCAGTGTCAGAGCAGAAAGATGCAGCAATGCCTTGGCTTTTTTCCTGAACTCCATTGCCTCAGGAGATGTATCATCAGGGTACAGCTAGAAAAGAAAGGAAAAGGAAAAGGCACTTGTCTAATCTGTACCATAGCTTCCATGATCCATTTTTTATTTTTCCTTACCAATATTTAGAATTCCCCCAGGAGAAATAAGTAACCGTTACAAGTAAAGTGGCTGCTAAATGGGAAACCACTTGAGTTCCAAAGCAGCTTCAAGCTGGAAAAAGACACAACTTGTCATTTCACCCCTTTCCCTTTTGTTTGCCCGATAACTGCTCCTTAGGAAGCAGTTGCCTGCTTAATGTCTTATACACATCAAAAACAATGAGATTATATCACAACCCAGGGCTGGAGCTACCTAAACTGCTTACTCTCTTGAAATCCCTTCCTTTTCAATCTCTCCAATTTGCAATTTTGTAACAGGAAAAGAAAAAATCGCCAGTCAGGCAGAGAAAAATGCATGACTATAATGGCAGTCACATGACTGAGGGACACTACTAAATGTGGTTATGTGGTTATAGAATTATTTGTTCAGCATCGCTGTAACTTCAAACGGTTGCTGAGTGATTGGTAAGTGAGGACTACCTGCAATGAATTTGTATTTAAATGAAGGTCCTTATTATTTGTTCTCTTGGAAAGAGGAAGAAAGGAGCCCCAGGATCAGATACAGGCCCAATTCAAATGGGTGATGATAATCACAGGGGGAAGTTGACAAATGATTTAAAACTCAAACTTATGGAGTCTTGTGTAACAAAATCTGATACAATATGACATCTTTGGAATGAAATCAATTCTCTGCTTGTGCTGAAAAGCATTGGCAAGTTTGAAAAATAGTCATTTGGACACTGACATGGGTGGTGTCTATAGACAGACAGACATTTAGACAGAAAGAAAGATTAGCTTTGGATCTTAAAAGTCCATCAAAAAATCGCCATTGCAATCCAATTTTCATCTTCACCAAATAATGCACTTTGCAATTCCCTTCTGCACTTGTAATAAGATAGCTACAAACTGTTACTCATATCTTAGTAAAGCACAGCACAATATTTAACCCACAGAAAATCTCTCTTTTTTTAACACAACTCTTCTTTTCTATCTTCCTGCTGGGCTCAAATGGTAGGAAAGTGTTTCTTGCAATGAAAGAAGCAGACTCTTTCATCGCTGGGCCTTCTATATTCATTCTTTGGCGCCATCAAGTGTCAAAGCCACAGAGCAAATCTTAGCAGTTAGTCACTAAATAGGATTAAGCATGGAAATGTGGCTGGCTGTTGGGCTGAAAAACTGAAGTACTGGTTGCCTAAAGAGGGAAAAGATTAATTCGATTAGGATTTCAACAAAACGATGGCCAATACTCAAAAAAAACCATGCATGTGTCTCAGGGCACCCTTTAACTGTGGGTTTGGCTTTCTAAACCTGGGAAAAAATGGCTTTTTGAAAGAGATGAAACAAATTACAAGTAATTCACTAGATCCTAGGCTACGTAGTAAGAGAGCCAGTTGATGTAGTGATTAAGGCATCAAGCGAGAACCCAGGAGATTATAAGCTAGTACCACCACAAACACAAAACCAGCTGGGTGACTCTCACTGAGTCCTGGGAAGCAGGCAAAGCTAAACCAGAGATTAATTGTAAAAATTATGCTTCTCTGGGTTCCAAACAGTCACGAGACCAAGATTTCTGCCACTTTGCAGTGAAAAGCTAAGTGCAACATGAGTAGGTTTACAAAGGTATAGCTGGCAATTATAAGTTGATTAAGTCTACTTAGTACCATTGATTTGCTACAAGTGAAAGATGTATCCACGTACGCCTTTTAATTTAAATAACATCTCCATTTGGAACATTTGACAAGAATTAGCAAACATTGTTATTTCAGTGCTGGGATGTGGAGGAGAAAGCTGACCATAGTGAAAATATTGCACCTTTTGGAGGCAGTGTTGACAGGGATATAATGTCCTTTTTATCAAACCAATTAATTCAAACAAAAAATGATCCTAACCTGGAAGAATGATCGAGCTTCTTTGTATCGACATTCAACAAATCGAGAGTGGGACCTTTCTTCGAGGAACTTGGACGGCTCTTTTGGAACCTGGACTATTAATCCATCAATGGAAAGAGTCAGTAATGCCATCCTGTTGCAAGAAGCGGAAAATGACATTATCCTGACCAGGAGAATGCAACAGGAACTAGATATTTCCTTTTGAATTTGCATTAAGATGGAAAGCTAACAAATGCACCCTTGTTGTTCCTTCTGACACACAATCACAACTTGCATGTTTCACCATCATGTTTTGTCCATCTTAATCTGCTATTCTCAATCCATCCAATTCACTTGATATACACCTAACATCGAGCCAAAACGATTGGGTGTCAGAGCTGCCAATCAATGGAAAGCAACATTGGGTACCACCTCCTGGGTTCTACTCCAACAGGAAGAGCACAGAACAGAGAAATTTGTGGGATGAAGGCAGAAGGACAGATTTGAGGGTCGCTTGGAGTCTAAGTTTGGGAATGTCTCTTGGTGTCACTGACACAAGCCTGGGAATAATTTTAGAGACTGCTATGCACAGAATATAAATAATTTTTAGAAATAAGTCAATTTGTTTTAAAACCCATTTTGGGGGATTTAATAAAAATCAGTGTATTCCTTATTCCTAAATTAACTGTCTATCTGTACTATCCTTTATCTTTCCTGTATTCTCTCTGTTTGAGACTGAAAAGAATTTCTGTACTCTAAAAAGGTTTTAGTGGTGGCATGAAAAGGATAATCCCTACTCTCCCTCCACAGTAGGGAAGGAGGGTAGGGAACACAGCTATGGTGCTTTAACAATTTATTTGAAGGTTGCCTTGAATGGGTCTGGTAAGATGAGAAGGCATCACATGTAACTGGAAGGAATATAAAATAAGCAGCTTTCCAGCTCATCAGCTGAACCTTCTGACAAAGGACACATTTAATATGAATGCACGACAACAATGCTAGCCCACGGCAATTGAACTTTGAATGTGTTCCATGATCGCAATGCTGTTAATCAGGTAACTCAATATAATTGCCTTAATTAAGTGAATCAGATACTTTCACAATTTAGAAGCAGCTCATCCAAAGTAAAAGAAGAGAGATGCCCTACTTCACTTACAAGAGCACATATCTCATCACTGGGGAATTGTGCATTTCTTTTTCCATCTAGGATGTATTGTGGAGTGGTATAGTGTCATTTTTCTTGTTTGATTCACGTCCTCCATATTCAAAGGTGGGCCTTCTTTTGTTCAGAGGTTACCATAGTTTAAAGCCATTTTTCATGGGATTTCTTTGAGGGTGCAGTTCTTTTGTCTGCTCTGAACTTGCTGTCAAATAATGTTGTCAGGGAATTCTCATCTCTGCCATCACATAAGGAAGAGAGAAGGAGGAGGAACCCAATGGCCTCATTACCGGCATTAATCAAAAGTACAAGTTCACTTTCCTGGCACAATTTTCATCACTTTTATATTCCAAGATGTCTGACTTAATCTCAGCCTTTTGGAAGCAAGTACTGTACAACAGCGGTGTTTTGCAAGAGGAGCCTTATCCTCCCATACAACAACAACAACAAAAAATACTGCCCTGCTGTTTCTTACTTGTCATAGGCTCCAGCGTAGCGTCCAAAGTGTAGCTTCTGGAAAGGCACAAATGCCCTGTCCATGTGTAGCTTCAGACGTAGCGGCCCATGCCAGAGGTAGTTGCCGCTCCTCTCATAGAAGACGACTAGATGGATGGCATGAGTTGCCTGCTTGAAGATGTAATGCAGGGGGACTTCTGTTCCAGACAGATCCTCCATGCCTTCTAAACGTGGATCTTTACTCTGAATTTTCAGCCACTGGAATCCCATTCTCTCCGCAGCCTGAAACAAGCCCACCTGAAACCAACATAAAAGTTTCCGTTCCTTCATCAAGCCGTGTTTCACCACACAGTTCCTTCTGGATTGAAATGAAAGCAAATCATGGCAGAAGAGAACCATCTCATGGCAATTTCACCACCCCTTTCCGAGAAGCTGTTCTTGAGCAAACTACTTTTTTTTTCCAGTTCAATCAAACCTCTCAAGATAGTCAACAAGCCACTCTGGCAGAAATGAACCTCTATAATGGTCCAAGCAAAAGATGTGTCATCTCTAAATGTTAACATCAAGTCCTTCTCCAAGAATTTT
>NW_028262489.1:0-25016 GCF_049901715.1 Pseudonaja textilis | reverse complement strand
GTAGACTTTATGGTTCTGGAGATTTTGTGATGCTGCATGAGTGGTATTTCGTTTATATACAGAGAGATGGAGGACATTGTCCACATCATTCTGGGAATACATGGAGTTAAATAGGAAATATCCTGGCTACTGCTGTGGAGAAACAGAAAAATACTCCAGGGTAAAGCTGTCAGACAGAATATGATTTACAAGTTCAAATAAAACCCTACAAACATGCTTGTCAAATGCTTACAATGGCTCTGTTTTGTTTGGGAAAGTTTACAGTTCTGGATGTACCTAAGGCAAGAAGCCTATTCAGCATTGTAGGCATAATTTCTGGATTATATTTTACAGCCCATGGTAAGTTATTTCAAAATGAATATTCTATATCACCCATACAAGAAAAAACTACTGTGTACTTTTTTCTACTCATCTACTTTAAACATTTACCTATTTACCTAAGATGTATTTTTGTATAAAATTAAGGGCTGTTCAAAGCTCTAAAGCAGGGGTGTCCAATCTTGGCAACTTTAAGACTTGTGGACTTCAACTCCCAGAATTCCTCAGCCAGCGCTGGCTGAGGAATTCTGGGAGTTGAAGTCCACAAGTCTTAAAGTTGCCAAGATTGGACACCCCTGCTCTAAAGCAACATCTCTCCCTTCCCCCAACTTTCTAAAACTGAAATACCTCTACTACTTACTACTCCAAGCTCCAAGCTCTTTTCCAGTGCTCCAAGCTCTTTTCTTTGTGTTACACTAGCAGGAAGTAGCTTCATTGCAGGTGCTAGTATAACTGCCAGCTTAAAGCAACATTAACAGGTTCCCCGTGCATATCATATGACATCCATCATGCAAATCACACTGTAAAGCATGAATAACTAGCACAGCCCTAAATAAATAAACATAAGAGCATGCACACCAACACGACAATAATGTTTCTTACAACTATAATACTGTGTTGTATTACTTTATTTTCCGAAGGAAATACTGAAAATATATAAAACTAACTAAGATACAGAATGTAACTCAAGCTTTTTTTAAAAGATCCCAAATAAAAAAGTCATGAAAATTATAACCATTGCAATACTATTGTTATAAAATAGAAGCAGAAAAGAGAACAGGTTTTGGCTCTCCCTTAGGCTTGGAAGGCCATTGGATATTGAAGGGCCTACTCTTAGCCCTACATTGAAAATTTGAACAATAATTACCTACAAATCCACGGTAGATTATGGATGGTAATCTTCATAAATTTCATGGATAAAACATGCTGAATAAATATATGCTATGGTGGACAGATTCAAGTTGCTGCTATAATATGAATGTATATAAAGTAACATAAATAACACTGGCTGCCAATTCTGATTATCAATATGTATCTAATATAAATATGCAAATATTCAACATTCCATTTTATTATTATTTTATTTATTAAATTTCTATAGAAATCCATATCTGTCAAACTAGATTAAATATACATAAGAGCAATATACCTGGCCAGTTAGCTGTACAGTCAGGAAATGGAACCCTTAACATCTTCGGCATCCCAGGTTGATATTGTATACTGATATATCACATTCAATATATGATAGTTCACATTTGGTAACTCAGGAGCAGTTAAACCCTAACCAAATTAAAGGGTAAAACTTCTGCTTAGTATATAATGTGAAATGCTGATCCAAATCACAAATTCAGATTTGAATTTTCTTTTCATTTCAAAATTACATTTTATATGTAATAACAATTCAGAGTAATAAAAGTAATAAAAGAGTAATAAAAGTTGTATGAGATATGAGATCATTTGTCCATAAAATGAGATGAGTTATGAGTTATAAAAAAATAAGAATGACAAATCATGGCACTATACTGTCTCAGTCTTGTGAGTACAATTTTAATAGTATTAAAGGTTAAAAATAGTACAAAACAATGATAAGAATATTTTGCAAGAACTCAAAACCTTCTTATTCTACAGTCCATCCAAATCTAAAGGATTCTATAATCAAATTTATGAATGATTCAAATCTAAACCAAAATTAATAAATCCCAAGTTAAACTGTAAACCCATTTTTTACCAATATAAATAATAGTAGCAGAAAGTTGACTTAGTATTAAGATTAAAACAACATTGGGGGAAAAAACAACTTTCTGAAAAAGTGAAAGCCTTTTGTTATTCATTTCCATGACTCATATTCATGGAACAAGCGCTTTTTTAATAATCTAGAAACCACCCTTTCTAGTAAAGACCTTCAAATTCATCTGAGATCTTAGGGTCATTACGAAAGTTGTTCTACTTGATTCTTAAATCTAATAGCAGCACAAAACTGCAAAGACTTGTTGCAACAGTCTGCAGGAATCAAGACTCTAAAGCACAAAAAGAGAATAAGAAGGATCACTGCTGTCAAACATTAAGACAGGCAGATAGATAGATAGACAGATTTCAACAACAGTCATGGCAGCTGATGAATTCTGGGAGCTGAAGTGAATAATGGAAGTAGACAAAATTGGGAAATTTTGCATTAAATCGTAGAGTGACATAAAAGAACCTAAGCAATTACTCACAATATCACAGTGTTCTACTTCCGAACATCTACCCTGACTCTTTTCATTGGTAACCCATAAATGAAGAGGTTAATTAGTTCAGGGATTTTTTTTATGCTTCGCATACAAAAAAGGAAAGAAAGGAATAACAAAGAGGGTAGCAGAATGTCTTGGACATATATAATTTAAATAAAAAGTACATATGCAAACTGTAAATTAATGTAACATACATAGAATATATATTTAATAAGTTTTTTTAAAAATGAAGGTGTGAATTTATTTTTATTTGTAATAATTTTATGTGTGCATATTCTCTGAATGTACTGAGCACACACATATAATATACTGGCATTTTACTATATGAAACCCAGCTTCAAGGTCTGTTAACCTGTTGAGATGAAGATGATAAGAAAGAGGAGGAAGAAATAGAGAAGGATAAACCCAACACTATGAAACAAGATTCTAACCCTCAGGTTTTGACAGAATCCTATTTTGCTGATATGACATTGCAGCTATAAACGCACATACTGAAATAAGACATACAGCAATCAAATCCTTGAGGGCACTACCACTCTAAGTTGAGTACAACAGTAGACAGATATATTCATATTCTCTCTCTCTGTCTCTCTCTCTCTCTCTCTCTCTCTCACACACACACACACACACACACACACACTTCCTTGGAAGAGCAGAGAACAGCTGTTTATTCAAGAGTAGGGCAGTAGCCACAATTCCATTTGGATGCAGACCACAGGAATCTGAAGCAACACTGCAAGAGAGTGATCGTGTGAGAATGAAAAGTGTGGGTGAGAGAGGTGAGTGTATGTTTGTTTGTGTGTGTGTATGAGAGAGAGAGAAGCTCGTCCTAGCTGTATTCAAATGCAGCATCAATATCTATGACAGCATCAGTGGTGCAATTCGAATATTGTTTTGCCACCAGTTTGGTGGGTGTGGTTTGGTGGGTGCACTTTGTGCGCATGCACGCATGTTGCATGCATGCACATGCCAAATGCGCACTTTGCACAGGCACAGAGGCATTCTACCTTTCCTCCTGCAAGCCTGCACGATCTCCCGATCACTTCAGAAGCTGCCGCACGGTACTATTCTGTGCTGCGCAAAGCAGCTGTGCTTCAAATTCAGCGGATAAAGGTGAGTATGGGAGCCTAGCAGGTGGATGGGCCCAACAGCAGAGCCATTAGAGCAGTGGAGAGAACTGGTTCAGTCTTCGCTGATCATTGCTCCTACCAGCTCTCTAGAACCAGGCAGAATTGGTCGAATACCACCACTGGACAGCATTCGTATAAATATTCTGAGCACCTAAACCCATGACAACTGGATTTTTCAGCTTCTACAAAACTGGTGGTAATAGTACTCTACCCTTTACATATTCATAACATGTTTGTCTCAATCCCTAAATTAATCCCTGACCATGTTTAAGTCTCCTGACTTATACTGTAAATGTTCTAAAATAGTTTTTCAACATCAGACTTTTTGATTTATTAGATTTGGTGTGGTTGCCCACTCCAGAAGATTCTGAGTTATTTTAAAATCCAAAAAGAAATCTCACCTTGTTGTGTAAAACTCTGTGGACAGAACCATTCTTTCCAATGCTTTTCCACAGGCATTTTTTAAAAAAATATTTATGGTACAATTCACAAAATGAAATACATTTAAGTTATGTGTTTCCTTCCTTGCTCCTCATACAAGTTTCTAATAATTAACAAAGGATACTAATCTTGTCATTTATACAATGTAATATATAGAAATCAACAAACCTCTTGTAAAATACTATTATATCAGGAAACAGACATCATTTATACTTTCAACTATGCCCTTTTGACAAAGAGGAGGAGGTTGTTTCTTTATTAAGATCTAATTTATTATTATAACAGAATGGGATTGTGACAAATTATTAGAATTCAGAGACAATAACAGTTAAAGTAATGTATAGGGATCTCTCATTTTGTTTACAACATCTACATCTGCAAGTAGATGGATAATCATTAACCTGAATTACAAATATTCCCTACTGAAGTTTTCTTTGGAGGAATTTTTTTGTTTTTAAAGGAATAATATTAAAAGTATAATCATCACTGCAGTATATTTTTATTGACCATTCCAGGAATCTGCATTAATTTTTTCTGTATACTCCAACATATTGGCAAAGTGTTTTTTATTAAGTACATGGTTGAAATTGAGGTTAAAATTCTTGAAAGAAACATTTGACAGTATGATTTCTAAGCACTTTGGATGCCTGCCCAAATGTGTGTTTTACCTTATGGCCCATTATTTGACAAAAGTTACAAAACCTGTTCTAAATACTTTTACTTGAAAAATTGCTAAAAATGGCCAAATTCTCTTTTTCTGCAGCTTTCAAAAAATTTAAGAAGCATGCTTCCAAAATGGTTTGGAGTAATAATTGACAAAATACTGCAATACTGTAAAAATTTATATAAATTCAATACATTTTGAAAATGGCAAATAGGCCAACCACAGCCATAAGATCATTACTATGGAAACAATAAGGGAAAATAATGTTTTTGGCGTATGTATTTGT
This sequence comes from Pseudonaja textilis, assembly GCF_049901715.1. Lineage (NCBI taxonomy): Eukaryota > Metazoa > Chordata > Lepidosauria > Squamata > Elapidae > Pseudonaja > Pseudonaja textilis. The sequence continues at coordinate 19,946 of NW_028262489.1, read as the reverse complement.
GTGTGTTTTAATACATATAAATTTAATGCTCCATTTGCTGTGAAGAAAACTTGCTGTAACTTTAAGTTTTGATAACGTTTCAACAAGCAAAATATTGAGTGTTTTTTATTATTTATACACAGATCTGTAGAAACCCAGAGTTCTAGAATAATTTGTTGTGTTTTGAGAACCCTTCTTTAAAAAAATCACTCAAACACAGCTAGTTTTCTAAACTTGGTCTCTTGATCAGCTTTGCCTCTTCATTGGTTTGGCATTTAAAGATTAATGGTTTATGTGGCTTCCAAAGTTTGAAAACCTTGTTCTAGATTGATTCCTTCCTTCCTTCCTTCCTTCCTTCCTTCCTTCCTTCCTTCACAGGATGGCAATAGATTTTATTCATTAAATGGCTATTACTTCAAGGTAAGTGTGAAATATGTATCAACCTTAATGAATAAATTGTAAAACAATTTAACCTTAATGAATAAATTGTAAAACAAGAAGTAGCTGGGTCAAATCTCAGCCTTCAACTGTACATTTGTGCCCCATTCTATTAGGCAAACACTACAGTATTGTTATTCATGTTTTATTTATAATTTTAAATAATAAGAATTTATGATTTAGAACTTAGGTCTGACACCAATGTTTAAAACTGGAAATCTATTTAGAAAGCCTAGTAAGCTACTGTTTTAATGATTTTTGTAGAATAAACCTCCTAAATATATCCCTCTTGAAACATTAACATTTTAAAACATTAACATTTTATTAACATTTTAAAAATTCATTTTCCTCTCAAATCTGAACTTGTAGGTGTTACTTTTCCCATGATGTTGTATTGCGAAAGCATATCTATTGTTATACTAAAAGCTGATGCTATTTATAGCTGAATTATTCTGTGCTCTTAGCTGCATTCGAATGCTTCCATCAAGCGTTCATCTTTAATTCAATATCAAACTTGTACCACAATTCCTATGCAAAACAGGTGTCCTGAGAAGTTTCTCTTTAGATGAATTTCCAAATGGAATTTTTTAAGTACAAGGCATATCCAGATACTTGTACACCAATCAAGATTAGGGAACTTCAATTAATTATCCATCAAGAAAAGCAATCTGAGGTTTAGCAGGAAGGACTATATTTGTTCCCTTTCCTTCCCTTTTCAACTAATTAGCTAATTATTTGATTTTTATACTATTTCCCATTAAAGTTTACAATTGGAAAAATCAGTGGAAAAAAATCAAGTGTATCATTAGTTTTACCAGTAGTTATTACGTATTACAATTCCTTATTTAAGCTTAAAACAAATGTATAGGTTCTTTAAATTGATCTGGTAGATACCTAGGTTATTTTCACTCAAAATCTTTGGCTTAACCAAGAGAAGAGAAAGTGAAACAATACAATGGGTGGTTTTGTTTACCTGGAATTAGGACAAGAATTTTGAACAATGTAAGCTGCCCAGAGTCACCTTGTATAAGAGATGGGTGGCATAAACATTTAATAAATAAATATTTTTGTTACTTAATTCTATACTAAATCTTACTGCATTACTGTTTGACTTATTTCTTTCAAAGATGTGCTATCACCAATCTGCAACAAATATGATTAAAGGGAACTCTAAGGGATCATATAAAAGGTAGGTCAGAGGTTGAACACCTGGAAGCATAGGTAACCCATTTTATTGTTGTCCATTAGTGATAGAAAATTCAAAAAACTTACCTGCTTATGGTCATATCTGATTCACTTTAAAACTGACCTTGTATGCTTTAATAAGCAACCATCATCTTATCCCCTATCCATTTTAAAGTTTTTAATATTGTGTTAACCTTAATGTTAAAAAGTATTCCTTTTGAAATTGATTTTTTTCTACACTTAATTTAAATAAGATAGAAAAATTTCCCTAAGAATGCTTTTCACTCCAATTTCTAGACATTATCATCATCTTAGTATTGGCAGACATGAGATCTGTAATGTAATTCATAAAGCTACAAGTACAATAACACTTCCATTTTCCCTTCATTCCATGCTCAATCATCATACATTTCTTTTTCATAGAAACTGTAAAACTTCAACAATGTGCACTCTCCTTCTTTAAATCAGTTCACTACTGTTTTGGGGAAGAGGGACATTGATATAAACTAACAAATGACAAAAACTTGTGCAGTGGACAGAGGAAACAAAAACTTGTGAGTCTGCTGCAGCCAAGGGAAAAAAATGGCCATGGCATGTGTTTTCGTTCTCTCTCTCTCTCTCTCTCTCTCCCTGTCCCTCCCTCCCTCTTCTAGTTCCCATTATTGTGATTAAATCACTTAAGTTTGGTTTATATAGGTTAAGTGTGTTTTCTGGAGCATCTCAGGGACAGAAGCACTGAAGATCTTATAAATGGCTCGTGAAGGCTGTGTGACACCTCCAACACGTTCAGTAAACATTCAGTTTTGGGGGAAATGCTTTATATGATTAGCTAGGAATATGAATTATTCTATCTAGCTCTATATGTGTCAATGACTGTCAACCACAAGATACAGAAAACTTGTTCTTTGCTGCCCCAAACATTTAATGAAAATTCCTAATGATAAAAGCTGTTTGACACTAGAACAGACTGTCTTGTATTTAAGCAGAAACTGGAGATCCATCTGTCGAGAAGCTGGAATTCCATTTTTCCTTGAATAGAGAAATTATTACTATAAAGTATTTTCTATTTTTTTTCCTTTTGAATATCCTTAATTAAATGAATAGCTTTCAAGTGTAGTCAGAATTAATTTAATACTAGACACCCAGTGGCCCATTGGGTCATTATTTTAAAGATATTTTATTATCTAAATATGGAAATAAAATGATCATGGGTAGGCAAAAAAGTAGTGGGAGTAAATTTCCAGTTGAGTTTGTGGGAAGCTGGCAGGGAGCATCAGAAATATTTCTTCCATACTTCTTTCATCCCTCTCTTCCAGAATACAGAATAATAGAGTTGGAAGACAATTTGGAGGCTTTCTAATCTAGCCCCTTTGCTCAAGCAGGAGGCCCTATACCATTTTGGGCAAATAACTGTCCAATTTCTTCTTAAAACATCCAGCGATGGCATACCCACAAACCATTCCACTGCTTCATTGTTCTTTCTGTCAAGAAATTTGTCTTTAGTTCTAGGTAGGATCTCTCTGTCCTTGATTAAGTTTCCATCTGTACTTCTTGTCCTGCCCTTAGGGGCTTTACTCCCTTCTTTCCCCTTTCCTTCTGTCCCCAGCAGATAGGTAAGTAACTGCTGCTGGGTAGGAAAGGGAGCAAGGGATTGCAAGACTGGCTGAGAAACTGTCACAGTATTTCAAAAATGAAGATCATGTGACCTCATCAGTTGCCTAGCGGCACAGCAGTTACAGTGTTTTCAAATTTCAATCCACTTGGGTCATGGAGTCTGTATTTTAGATACATTTTGTAAGTTAGCAGTTCTATAAATTAGTTAAGGTTCCAACATTCAAAAATTATTGTCCTATGATTCACCATTTTGCCCTGTTAAAAGTCATGACAATAAAGAATTTTTGGTGTGTGTGTGCGTGTGATTTCAGGGATCTCTTGTAGCTCCTACTTACCCACAGGAGAGTACGTTACTTTGTGATGTAATTTTAAAGAAGTGTTTCACTTTAGCATCATCAAATAGAGAACAGTGTTGAAGTCCTATTGAACTTCAGACCATACCACTTTACACTTCCTTCTCTTAGGATGCAATTAAAGAAACTTCAATACTCTAATAAAAATATAATCTATAACTTAAATTACTAAACTTTCTAATACCAAACATAGACATAAGCACAGACATCTATACAGGATGTTCAACAACATCCCCATGAATGAGTGTGTGTGTGTGTGTGTGTGTGTGTGTGTGTGTGTGTATGCTGAGTGATATGTAAATAACAATGTACTGGTTATGAAAAAATTAACTTGTTAAATGAAGTCTACCCCAAGTCAGAGAAAATATTCTACCCTTCTTTTTCCTACTTTTTAAAATCCTTTATCTTTCCTTAATTGCAATATTTAACACTTTTTATTAGTGTAAGCTGATTAAATTCTTATGATTCTAATTGTAATGTGTTTTTATCCCTTACTTGGGTATTGTTTAACCACTTATGTATTTAATATAAAATTTCAAATTTTGTGATGCCTTAAAAATAGCATAGGATTTTTTTGCCAAGGATCCATTTCTAAGGATTTCTAAAGTATTAATTTATATTAATAGTAGAATATCTTTTGGTATTTTATAAAATGAACTGGAAGTTGATCTAACAACATCTAATGCAGTTTTACTGTAGAAGTTAACAGACTTTGTAAATTATCTGCATAGCAGAATGCCTGGGGGCCACTCCAAACTTTCCAAAACCTCTTGAGCGTATATATAAATATATCATTTTTGTAAATCACACTCCTTTTAAATCAGGGTTAAGCAAAAGGCAGATAAGTATCTTCTCTACATATATCTCTACATATTTTGCTGATAACTACAATCTAAAAACTTTTCACCTACCCATGCACATATTTTAAAATTTAGAATACTAAATTCACAGATATATGTACAGTAGAAAGTGATCCATAAAATGGCCAACGATCAGACAAAACTGAAGGACCAACAATGACAAGGTATATTTATCACTACATATTATGGTCACTGCAATTTAGTATTTGTGAAGTATTCAAGATCATTGACTTACTCTGAGCTATTAATTTTCAAATAGGTGCCTCACTGTTACCACTAGTTTGGTCGCTTAGTAAAATTGTAAACTAATTCTAAAAATTCCATGACCCTAACATTTGTGTAGGTCTATTTTAAAATCTCAAGTTAGCATTTTAGCTTCAATACAACTTTGCATGGCAGTTTGAGACATTAGAGTATGTGATATAATTAATATTTAAGCATATCCAAAATCAGAATTCATAATAATTTTCACCATTTTTTTACCGTATAAGAACTGTAAATTCAGTAAAAACATGACAAAATATCAAGTAATCATAGAGTGTAAGTCTTAAATTCATTCTCAAAATACATTAAGAATTTTGTGCAATCTTCCTTCACCTGATGTTCCTCAGTTGTACTCAGCAAATACTCCCCAAATTACAGGCCGGTGTGGTTAGGTGTCGCCACCTAACCAAAAAATCAAAAATTGAGAAAAAATCAAATTGAGAAAGATTGTTGGAAAGACCATACATGGATAGGACCAAGTCAACCACTTAATCTTGTGCATTTTGGAATTATAAAGTCTTGCCTTTAAGTGGGTTTCATTGGCTATTTTGTTGGTTAAAATGACCTGGATTATTTATTCTAGATTAAAGAACAAGAAATTATGAGCATGGCAACAATTGCACTATAGGTAGTGTTTGACTTACAACCACAATTGAGCCCAAATTTCTGTTGCTAATTGAGACAATTGCTAAGTGAATTTTGTCCCATTTTATGATCTTTCTTGCCACAGTTAAGTGAATTACTACAGTTGCTTTAGGAGTTGACAACACAGTTGTTATGTGAATCTGGTTTTCTCACAGACTTTGCTTGTCAGAAGGTTGCAAAAGGTGATCATATAACCCCAGGATACTACAACCATCATAAATATGAGCCAGGTACCAAAAGTCTGAATTTTGCAATGGTCATGTGAAAAATTGTCACTTTTGTCAGTGTCATTGATCTTCGAATGGTCAATATATGAACTGTTGTAAATCAAGGACTACTTGTATAAAAGTGATTTTTCTGTACAAAAATATTTTACTCTACTTTGTGGGTAGGGGTGGAGTGTATAGTATATTTACCAAGTAAGTACATAAAACCATGTATGTGGGAGAGCCATCAATTTAGTTCATCTACAAACCTGAGCCTTCACTGTTTTCTTAACTAAATCTCCTAAATCTTTTAATGGTGCATTAGTCTCTTCTTTTCCCTTGCTGAGTGTCCTCATTTCCAATTTCCTCTCAACTGACTTAGTATAATTAGCAACTGTTTGATCATATTGTATACCAGACACTTAAAGTAATATTTTAAATTAGTCATCTCTAAATTAAAATGGCTCCTCTTCAAATTCCTTCAAGAAACACAATCTGTAACTCTGTCAAAAAGTTTTATTCTATTTTGATCCATCATCATAAGAACACCAAGAAAAGGACAATAGGACATATTTTGTTAAAGCTCACATTAAAAAAAAAATTGAGGAGTAGCAAAGATGAAGAGCTTCCTTTCATCATTAAGAAAAGTGCATTTTCCATAGAGCTGTCTCGAGTGTCCAGGTTGGGAGGAGCTCCAGTCTCGGCTCTTCCAGGCTGAGCTTGAAAATTGAGGAACGCCCCCTCACCGTCACATGGTCCTCGGGCACTCCCCAGTTTTTTGCTCAGCCTCGTGGCTATCAGGCTGTTTTTCCCTTGCTCCGGTCGTTCAACATTCTAGGCCTCTTCTCTCATCGCTTTTCACGTGGATCACCGGCAGGCAGCGCAGGAACTCAGGTTTGAACTCCCAGGGAGTGTTTTTAATATCCGAGCCGTTTCTTTAAGGGGAGAAAACGAGCGCTTCGGCGCTCCCCCAGCTTCGTTTGCCGCCTAATCGCTCCGCCGCGAGGCCGCTTCGTTTCTGCCTGCCTCTCCTCGCCTTAGCCGCCGTTCCCCCGCGAACGCCTTCTAGCCCAGGGTACGCTTCCCTGGTTCTCCCAAGGGCTCTAATCTTCCTGGGAGTTTACCGCCGCTGGGGCTGCCTCCGTTGCTTATGGGCCTCCATCTTGGGCCCCCTGTGGCATCCGCCATCTTGGGTGTGCCCTGGAACGGCCGCCATCTTGGGTGTGCCCTGGAACGGCCGCCATCTTGGGTGTGTCCTGGAACGGCCGCCATCTTGGGTGTGCCCTGGAACGGCCGCCATCTTGGGTGTGCCCTGGAATGGACGCCATCTTGGGTGTGTCCTGGAACGGCCTCCATCTTGGGAGTGGCCGCATGGCCGTCCGCCATTACTAGAGGCCCTTTACAGGCCGCAGCCTTAACTGACTATTAGGCAGCCTGGGATTCCCTTGTCTCAGCCTGTCTTTTATTCTACCAACAGGCCTCCTGCAGAAATAGGGTCTGTTGGCCCTGCAGCCTTTTTCCCCAGCAGGCGAAGTAGCAGCTCTGCCCCCTCACCCCTTCCCGGTCCGTCCGGCAGGGGTAGCTGCCTGCGTTCACCTTTCTGGCTGATTGGTCTCTGGGCTAGGCCCTGGTTCTGTACCAAACCTCTATTTTAAACAGAAAATTTTTTTTTTTTTCTAAAAGGGGGCGTGGAACGTGCGTTGGGATTCCCGGCCTCCCGTAGCCGCATCCAGACCTGGTTTCAGCTTACATTATTCCCTTCTGCCTGCGGCCCCAGGGTCATTGGTTTTTTTCAGAGGCCTACCAGTAGGCCGCATTGCTTCCTGACTCCTGGGCAGATCCTGGGACTGCTCAAATACCTTGCAATTCTGCCTAAGTCTCCCCCAACTAAGGAGTTAGTTGCTTGCCATGTCCCTTCCCGGTTCGCCCGGCAGGGACAGCTTGGCGTTCATTCTGGCTGATTGGCCCCGGGCTGGCCCTACTTCCCAACACGTTACAGAACAATTCTGTGGCCTTGACAAAAAGGGGTGCAACACGAGCACTGGGAGTTCCAGCCTCTGCTTAGGCTGTACCCAGACCTGTTAACCGCCTCGCATTAACCAGAAAATTTTTTCCTTTTTCTCTCCTCTCCAGATGGCAGACGACAATACCTCTCGTGGCACTTCTCTGAAGGCCAAGGCCAAATCCCACCACCTGCGCAAACAGGCACAGGAACCATCCAAAGCTTCCCAAAGGGATGCCCTCAGGCGACACAGGGCCCTCGAAGGGAAATTGACAGACGCTCTCAGGAGTCAAGCTCTGTGTCCCGGGACCCTTCCGTTCCATCAACCTCCACCCATCCTCCTCTCCCCTCCCCTCCTGCTTCTGCTTCTCCCCACAGCCTGGACAGGCCCCTGAGGTCACCTTGCCCACCACTGCTGTAGAACTGCGCCCGGAGGAGTCTCTCCCCATGGCGGAAATACCCGAAAACCTAATGCAGGCTATGGAGCTGGCCATCCGGCAAAGGGTAGCGCAACAGATGCAGCAGCTGGCCGGCCTGGCTCCTCGGCCCGCGCCCCGAGGCTCTAGGATCAGCGGCCTCGCATAGTCAGGCAACTCCCCAAGAGGACTTAACCTTACCTTTGGAGTTGGAGGGAATGGAGGCCCAAGAACCCGGGACCCTTCCCTCTTTGGGGACGAGCAGGACCTTGACATGAGGTCCCTCATAGGCAGTGAACTCTTTTTCGGGAACAGGTCCCCTAGAAGGGGACATGTCGGAGGACGAGGGCCTCCCTCCAGGTCAGCCCGCGTTTCTAGGGCTCTTTAAACCGCACCTATTTAGGTCCCTCCTGTTCAAAGCCAGGACCACCTCGGGCCTGAACCCCCTCCCCACCCAACCCAGCGGCGGCAGGGGTTCCTCCCGACTCTCTCTTCTCTCAGCCCGTGGCGGAAACTGAGGTGATCCCTGTCCCGCCCATATTCTCAGACATGGTTTCTAGGCAGCTGGCCTCCTCGGGCCCCCTCCCCCAACGCCCAGGACAAGCGGTTTTTTAACCTGGAACCGCAGTTCTCCACCTTGCTCGACCCCTCCCGTGGACGAGCCCGTGGTGGGCCTGGTTTCCCGCTCTACTCCCAGCGACTCACTCGATGCTCTCCAGCCCGAGGACAAGCGAGCTGAACTGGCCCTGTGCCGCGCTCACCTCTCTGACGCTTGGGCAGTCAGGGCTTCCACTGCCGCGTCGTTTTTCACCAGGTCTTCCATCAAGTGGCTCCAGCAGCTCAAGCAGCATGTCCCCACAGTCAATCTCAGGGCGCACCAGGACATTGCCAAGATCCTGGCCGCGGCCGAGTTTTGCAGACGCCACCTTCCAGGCGGCAAAGTTCTCCACCAGGGCCATTTCGTCCCAGGTTACCGCCGCCCGTCTACTCTGGCTCCGCCACTGGCAAGCGGACGTTAAAAACAAGACTAAGCTAGCAACAGCCCCCATCTCTGGGGGAAGTTATTTGGACCGGTTCTCGACCCATTCCTGGCCGAGACCCGGAACAAGCGCAATACCTCCCTTCCCTCTCTAGGAGGTCCGACTTCAGAGGCTCCCCCTCTCCTCGCCAGGGTTCTTCTCACTCCTCCTCCTTTGCCAGATACTACCGATCCTCTCCCTATAGATCTCCCTACCGAGCGGAGCCGGATGGGTCCGGAGGTACTTCTTCCAGGAAGCCCTCCCGGGATCCGGGAGAGGTTCGCCGTGGCGCTCTCGATAATGCAGTCGCCCTCAGGCGCTTGTCCTTTAAAAAAAAAAAAAAAAAAAGAGGAAGGAGTGCGAGAAGGCCTTCTCTACTCCGACCTTTAACCCTGCTTGCAACAGGCTCCTACCCCAGGAGCACTCTTGTCCTCCTCACCCTGCCCTGGGCAACTGGTCGGCAACACATCTACCCCCATTCAATGCTAGCCGGGTCCCTTCTTGCGCTCCCGGGCCTCACACACAGATCTCTGCGCCTCCCTCCTTCTCTCTGTCCCAGAGTTCTCCCAGGGGAATTCCCAACACGGGTCGATCTTCCCAGTTTCTTGAATCCCGGTCCCAGTGCACACCTGTTGGCCTCTTTGGCGGGACTGCCTCCGGATAGCTCCGCCTCCTCTTTAGGCCCCTTGTTGAGACATTCCAACATCCAGGGTTTTCTCCTGTTGGGCATGCCTTCCAGCGGGTCATCAGGGTTCCAGGAGAGATTCTATTCCAGACGGGGCCCCACCCGCAGGACTAGCCAAGCTTTGGTATGTCCCAACCTGGACACTCGAGACAGCTCTATGGAAAGGGCGTTGGTTCTTACCTGATACGCTTCTTTTGTAGAGCTGTTGAGAGTGTCCAGCCCCACCCGTAGGCCGTCTGGTGGGAAACCTGGCTGTTCGACCGAGCAATCTAATATATTTTTTTCCTGAGTGTGATGAGAACAGGACTTTCCTTCTCGTCTGTGCAAAAACCTGGGAGTGCCCGAGGACCATGTGACGGTGAGGGGGGCGTTCCTCAATTTTCAAGCTCAGCCTGGAAGAGCCGAGACTGGAGCTCCTCCCAACCTGGACACTCTCAACAGCTCTACGAAAAGAAGCGTATCAGGTAAGAACCAACGCCCCATCTGTATTAATCAGAATAATTTATTTTTCATGATGAAATAAAGATGAGCTGATAACTGCAGACAGCCTTGGATTACTTCTGATTTGAACACTACACATATTGTATTTACAAACAGACAGCTTATTACTAAAAATGGTGGACACTGTTCTTTTTCCTCTTGCCAATAAACAGCTGAAGCTGCTCAATGTTTTCATGAGTGTTGGTTCTAAACTTTAATAACAATCGTTTTTCTTTTCTCTATCTAAACAAATTTAAGAAATGTTTCTATTATTATTATTATTATTATTATTATTATTATTATTATTATTATTATTATTATTATTATTATATTGGTTCATTACTACTTATAGTTGCCGCATAGGCATCCAAACATTTAGACTCTAAATGTCTTTTCTGTCCACTCAATGAGCCAGTGGTGGGATTCAATTTTTTTTTACTACCAGTTCTGTGGGCATGACAGGGGAAGGATACTGTAAAATCTCCAGTCAAAGGTGGTATTTGCCAGTTCCCCAAACTACTCAAAATTTCCACTACGAGTTCTACAGAATGGGTCAGAACCTGCTGAATACCACATCTCTGCATTGAGTCCTTCTCAAGGATCTGGGATAGACAGATGTTGTTGTTTAATAATAGTAAAAGTATTCTCACAAGATGTAAGCTGCTAAGTGTAAAGCTGCCTTTTGCAATTGACTGACAATGATTTTGTCAGAGCTGGTGTTCAGGTGGTGCTCAAATGTTTTGAAATTACACCCAAGAAACCTATTTTTCACTTTCTTTTGCCAGTCTTATTTAATTTTCAGGTCTTTATATTGTGTAATTTTTTCCAATTCTTTTGCTTCTATTCTGTTCTCTCAGGTATTGCAACGTCTATTTATCCAGACTTTTCATAGATATTATTATTATGGTTATTCGCAGAGTCAGCCAGATGTTTGATTGGATTTGGCATTTTTATCCATCTACCAAGTCCTTCCATTATTATTGTAATTTTTTATTCATTAAACATGAAACTCAGTCAGCTGAACATTAAAAATTGTATCACAAATATCATTGTCTGGCTCTGATCGGTTGATACAGGTTGCTGCCAGTATCGTAGGTATCAACCAAGTATTTTCTTAAAATGTATGATGTTCCGAGTAGTGCAGACTTTTGTAGTTCCCCTGGTGTTGTTGCAGAAAGCTGCAATTTCTTGATGTCTTTCGTAAAATTCTGGGACATGGTACCAAGTGCCCCAATGACAATGGGTATCACTGTTATGTTTCAACCATAATCATATAGTTTTGATGGCCAGATCACGATATTTTGTGGTTTTTTCCAGTTTTCTTCAACTCTGGCATCTCCTGGTACAGCAATATCAATAAATTGTACTCTTCAGTTTTTGACAACTGTGATATCTGACATATTGTGTTCCAAATGACGATCAGTCTATATTCGAAAGTCCCACAAGATCTTCACGTTCTCATTTTTAACAACTTTTTCCACTTTAGGTACCCATGATTTTTCAGATATAGGTAAGTTGTATTTTTTACATAATGCCCAGTGCTGGTGGTGGTGGTGGTGGTGCTGGTGGTGGTGGTAATGATTTGTAAGTAATCTATAGTTAAGATTCACAGTCTAGCACTGGTGGAAATTTAATAATTCAAGTTCTAAACAAGGACCTAAGAATTATTTCGGAAGTGTTTTAAGATTACAGGCAGGGTGGTTTATTTACCATCATACTTTGTTTCAAATGTGGTGCATTTGAAGGCCTTTGTTAAGTGTTTGATATGCACAGAAAAGAATTTGGCTAATTGATGGTAAAGAAGCTGTTCTGATTAAATACAAATTCAACTTAAGGAATTTAGACTTTCTAGACTCAGGAATGGATCTCATTCTTGATCTGGGACTGCCTATTTCAAAAGCCCAGAGATGCAGTTCATAAAAGCAAACGAGAGATATGAGCCTTGCTATTAAAGCAGAGGTCAGCAAATGCCAAGTGCAAGATACAATCACAGATAACCCCGCACACACCATAAAAAATAGTATTATTTGAAATCTCACATAACAATTACAGTATATCTTGGAAGGGTCCGTTGATTTCATGTTCAACATTTCGTGCATTCTTACCTAAGATACCACGTTTTTCTGATGAACTTTCCCTCTTAATTGAATAAAAAAACACTTGAGGGTTCTCTCTTAACAGGACATATGACAAAAGCGAGCTCAAAGGCAGATGTTCTCAACAGAGGCCTCCTTCCTATGGTGGAATAGCTTATTGCCTAAGGCAAGGATGCACGCACACAATCATGCAGACATATCCCTTACAATTTGCAGAAGACCCTTGAGATTGATTCTGGAGCTAGTGATATATAATCTGTAAATTCCTATATTAATATAGTTATCTATTAATTGTATTATTATATGGCTATTATCATAAAGTATCTAGACCCATGATGGCGAACCTATGGCACGTGTGCTGAAAGTGGCATGCAGAGCCATCACTCCATGTACGCCATCTGTCGCCCATTGCTCTTCTGAAACTGGAAGAGCAGCTCCCAGCGTGCATGCTGGCCACCTGGCTTCCGGTTTTTAACGCACGTGCATGCATGATGTTTAACTGGCTGGCAGGCGTATGTACGGCGGGAAGCGACACTTCTGGTTTCCAGCACTTCCACACCCCAGGGAGCTGCTTTTCTGGTTTCTGGCATATGCACACACGTGCTCCTGTTTCAGCACTCAGTGCTAAAAAGGTTCGCCACCAATGATCTAGAGTCTAGAGGTTTTTTAAAATACTTTTTATTAATTTTTTGTTTATAAGCTATGACAACGCAATTTATTGATGGATTGAAACAGAATTGAACTTGGCTGTTCAGTTTCATAGGACTGAATTTTGGGAAGATACAAATGGCCCAAGTTCTCTCTGCCTGTTTGGCTATGGTAACTGAACTTTTTGTGTATACAAATGCAATGTTTCCCAGCTACTATGGTTGGAAGTGATTTTAAATTATTTCCATGTGACTTTTCCAGTGATCAATACTGCATCAATGTCTTGGACTAGTGATAATATCTTTGTGTAGTGGTTATCCTGTGTTTTAGAGTACTTAACAAACAGCAAATGCGGAAAGTTTAGTGCCTGTTGACATAATAACTGCAATAACGTGAAGACAAGAAAACCATTAAGAGCAGGCCCAGCAATATGCATTCTTGTCTTTCTAAGGTCCATAGTCATAAATGAAGAAAATAATTTGTCTGATGAGAATATGATTTCCCTGTAGCTTATATGAAACACTTAGTTGCAATGAAACTACATATACAACCATTACTGCTACATGTTGCTTATATTAAATGATAGCTCCTATGGAAAAAAATGCTAGCATCGAATTATTTAACAAATAATGAGTAAACAATGCAACTTCTCTGAAGGCTTCAGAATTTAATTTGGTTTTATCATGTGATATTAAACATAAAACATACGTTTGCACATTTAAAACACTATTCAGTGTCTCACGCTAATTTCTGTTATGCCAATGTCACTGAAATTACAGTATTTTCTGTTGAATATATGAAAATTATTTTTTTGTAGAAATAAATTGAAGATTGAAGCACTTTATATAAATGTATATATAATTTTATCTATTTCTAGTCAAAATGAATGCAGAATACATTCAAGAATGCATTACATCCTCATCAAACTTTTTAAGATCAGCTCAACCCAGGATTACTGAAGACACTGAGGATATGTTTAGAATATTTTATTTATCTTTCAGAGAAAAAATATGGGAGTACACTCCCAATGTTGATATTACTTTGTCAGATCTATGCTTGTCATGTGACTAATTACTTTGTTATCCTTAATAAGCTAAAGAAACAATTTATCTTCTGGCACATGAAGTCTGAAATTCTAAAACAAAATGTTTTTATCCACAGCTCAGAAAAGAGCATTTTTCTAATGTAGCACAGACGTTATTTTTCTCAATAAATATGAACAAGTATAATAATATCTCAATGGCTTATATGGATACTTTTTGGGTTTAAGACTTGTGTAGAAAACAGATGTTTTAGATTTTATTTATTTATCTATTTATTTAATATACTACTCATCTCACTGTCAAGCAATTATGGGAAGCTTACAATTTAAAACACAATATAAAAATGATAATATTAAAACATTAAAAATCTTCAGCATTAAGAATTAAAAGGTTAAAATTAACCGAATCTAGATAAAAAGGACTAATGCAAAAAAGGGATGGAAGTCAAATCATTTCCTAATATTCTAACCTAATGCAAAGTGGGGCAATCCCATATCAATATTTATGCAGAAATATTGAACATTCAAAAAGGTTTACAAACTTTTAAGCACTACTATATATTGATGGCATTCATCAGAACAGTGCCATTCTCGTCTATGGAAATCCCTGGGCGGTGCAGGAGGCAGTCTGGATATAGGAGGGGCAAAATAAACTCAACTGGTAATTCTCCACAAATGAGTAAATATTCAGGAACATTGATCCCAATAATTTTTCTTGTAGTTCCACTGAATTAGTTGATGCATGATTTGGTGGTTCTTCTGGATTCATAATTGTCTGCTTTTTAAAAGCAGATGAAGTCCATAGCTGAGGAGGGTTTATTTATTATCAACTTCTATATTGCCTACGTTGCCGAGGTGACTCTAGGTGGCTTAAAGCTATGTAATGAAAACATGATATAAACATTAAAACAATAAATAAAACCATACACTATAATTCAGTTAAAATCCAATTAACCAAGATGAGACGAAGGGAGCAAAGTACACAAAGAAGGCTATGATAGTCATTGTCATAACTGCAGCAGTCATTAATTTTATTACATTCATATGCCATCCTTTCATTGATAAGGCAACTCTGGGAGGTTCTAAAGCACTTTTCCCCATGCTGTCATAACTTCAAACATTCGCAAACAACATACGTCATTGAGAGACAACTACTATGATAAAAAGACATGGATGATGACATTGCAAACCTTCTCTATTGCAGTGCTCAGCTTCTGAATTTCCTACACCTCCCCATACTTTCAGAGCATATAGAATAGGGGTGTCAAACTCGAGGCCTGGGGACCGGGGGCAGATCAGGTTCGCCAGGTGCTTAGATCTGGCCGTGGGGCCACCCTGAAAACAATGAAGAACCAGCCTGCAGTGCCCTTGCCAATGAAAACGGAGCTTGAGAGACCCGTGTGCTAAAGTTAATCCTGTGAAGAATTTATTTATTGGTGTTGCTGCTTACATACATTTTAATATGCTTTAAGCCAGCCCAGTCTATTTATTTGGTTCACTTATGAAAACTATAAGATAAATAGAAATAAATATACATGCTGTTAGTCAAAACATTGAACATATCAGAAAAATATTAAGAATATACACCAAAATATAAACTTAGGATATAGAATCTTTATAGATGAAAATCCAATCCACACACCATCTGTGAAATCCAGAGCTGTTTAAGATAATTTCAAAAAAGTTTGCATAATAGGGTTATGCACCAATCCAAATTTGAAGGGCCTAAGAATCAGAAAATGCGTACTTAACACATATTGCTTTTGAATCAACCCAGTTACACAAAGCCTATGAATATTACTGCAAATTCTTTTGAGCATGGTAAGACAACAACTGGAGAGTTACAAACTTATCCATAAAAGCTTAAATATTACGGCTTCATTCCAATCCTTGAAACTGACTTCATTTTTCAAGTAGAGGATTTGAACCTGTCAAGGGGCAATTTATATCCATTATTATATATTATTAAATTATTATGCATGATAGATATTTTATAGTGGAAATTCAAAATTTGGTGAAGTGTTCATGGTTCCAATTGAATTAAATGATTTCATTACAACTGAATGCTTGAAAAAGAAGAAATATTACCCTTTAACTTTTGGACATACAAAAGGGCTGACATTAGTATCCACATATATGCC
Source organism: Pseudonaja textilis (assembly GCF_049901715.1). Taxonomy (NCBI): domain Eukaryota; kingdom Metazoa; phylum Chordata; class Lepidosauria; order Squamata; family Elapidae; genus Pseudonaja; species Pseudonaja textilis. The sequence goes on along the minus strand of NW_028262489.1, from coordinate 3,873 downwards.
AACATCTATCAATGTCTCTGTGTTGGCAGACATTCACAAATTGCCAGCATACATATGTGAAGACTAAACATTTATTAGGAAGCATTCACCATGAGATCTGTAGTGAACACATAGAACAACAAGCAATGGACACTCTAAAACCAGATAAGAAAAAAAAAGGCCTATTTGGACAATGATTGTGACAGTAAAAATTGCACTGCAGTTCTAAATATTACTTTTTTTGAATGAGAAAGAACTGCTCACCCCTAATACTCATGTATAATCCTGTTCTTGGGCTATAATAAAGATTTGATTTTATTTGATCTCATGTGACACTCGATGTGTGTCTTCTCAGCACATAATGATCGCAAGGGTTCTGATTTTTTTTTCTTATTCTATAATGCCGTGCTAGGTCAGCATGTGACAGTTAGATATATTTGCATGGGTTCTGCAATTCCACATGCAATCTCTAGTGATATAAATGAGGAATATTGTTCCAGGCTTTAATGGAGCACATTCTAATGACTTCTTCAGCATTTAAAGGGCAGTCAAATTCCAAATCACTAGGGTTCCTTCAAGGAAACAGTATTTGTTTTGTTACATTATTCACTCGTTAAGAAAGTAATTATTTTAACTTCAAGAAGGCAGAAACCAGTTCCTGTATATCGGTTAAAGAACAGGAAAAATAGGGACAGAATTATTTTTAGTAAATGTGGCTGCATCAGCTTAAATATTTATCAATATTCTTTGTAAAAAATATGGCAGTTTTAACACACCATAGAGAACAATTGTAGTTCTCTAGAAAACAGACTGAAGTACAAAAGCTCGTCTTGTAAAATGACTGTTTACCTTTAAGATGCTATATAATTTTTTTCTTTACTGTAAAGGTCATATTTTAATCTTCAGTAACAAATACATTGGAATAATGCATAGTATGGCATTTCTAGCAATAATAAATATTTTAACAGAAAATAGTTTAAAGCTTGTATCTGTTACTATTCTTACGTGTGCTTCTCCTTACTGATTTTCAGAATGACAGTAATTGACAACTAAATAACACATCTAACTGGCACTAACACAGAGTTGTGAACACCAGGAGATGTTAAGGCCCATCCTGCAAATTACTGAGCTTCCCCACCTCCTGCACTGTCCATCACCTCTCCATTAAAATTTGCAACTAAAGGTTGTACATAAAACAGATAGCCAAAGGTATGTTTGTACTTGCAGCCTAGGGAATGCCTGCTAATTCTTAGTCCCAAGAAGGAAGTGGTGCAGCTTGCTTTATTTAAAACTCCATGCAGTGTTTTCTGTACAATAGTTCATCTCTTCTGGGCATCTCAAATTTCAATCCATAATCTGTGTCATTTCTCAGCAATTCAAAATAGTTGCTTTTCAGTCAGGCTGTAATTAATTAATGCTGTTTCAGAAGATGTTTACTAAATCCTAAAACTAATGAGTGAGCATGTGATTGTTTGCACTTTCTGTGAAGTTAAAAACTTTAAATCACATATACGAATTGTCTGATATTTACTATATCCATAAAGGAATTTTAATTTGCTCCCAACTCATCTTGTAGAACTGAAGAAACATTAAGCACTTTCAAATTAAGGGGATATTAAAGAGCTTTTTGTTTCTAATGCAACAGTTCCACCCTTCCTGTCATATGTTATCCAAATTATATTATTCAAAATGTTATTAAATAAACTTTTTATAGATTAGGCCAAATCAAAAATAGTTCGCAATCAATAGCATATTGAACAGAATGACTGAGTTCAAACATCACACGAACCTTGATGTGGTTTATTTACATCATGTGAGAATCATTACATTTATGGTGTGAAGATTCAGATAACTGTGGTCTATTTAATAAACCATAGTTAAATTGTGGCTTATTATCCTATGTGAATATGACGTTATTTTATTGAACTGTAAATAACGAAAACCACCTTTAATGTGAGGACATTAACATTTGTGTTAAGTGTGCACGTTTATTTTTAAATTCCTATGAAAAGGAAAACATTTTAAGGACTATGTCATAAAGAAATCCACAGCCACACATAAGATACACCAACAGTACAATTTTTGCTTTGTAGTTTAAAAGAAAAGTATTTTCTTTTGGCAATTGAGTATTTTTTGTTACTTAGTAGCCATATACAAATATTGCTACAAATATTTTAAAAAAAAGTATATATCCAACTATGTACTTTAATCAATGGGTGTTTAACACTTATATGTTAAAAATACTAACAAGCAGCAACACACACACACACACATTGCACTTTCATTTAATAGCAAATAGTGGAAAAATAGGATCTTTCAAAACTACTTTATTATAAGGTATATTTAAATGAAAAAAAAAATCCCAATATCAACAAAGATATGAACTATGCTTTAGAATTTTTTGAAATTGAATTTTGAACCCTGATCATAAATAAAGGTCAAGAAATACTTTTCCAACACGTATAAAAATTTCAGCACTTAATAGGTAAGCCAAATATATTACTCAGAATTCGGGGAACCTGTTACTTCTCCAGTTATAAATCTTAAGATGCTAGGTTGATGACACAAGCCAAGTAGCCATGGGCAAATAGTTTTTAGTTCCTTAACATATTGATCCAAAGAAGATGGTTTATCATATAATTTGTTGTGATGAAAAGTAAATAACAACAAATGGCCTCTTTGAGATTACCTAACAGCTTTCTGAATTCCTTTTCAAACAACCTGCTCATGATATAAGATCTTCCAAGATCTCAAACTTAGAACAGTAGTTTTGCATGGTAGCACATCATGGCCCTATATTTTATACCTTTAACAATTCAAGAAGAACCGGTTAGCTATGAATGCTTAAACAGTTGCTACATTAAAAAAAAACTTTTAAGGTAATAATGGTTTGCCACATTTATAATACATCAAGAACTTGAGCTTTCCCAACCTCCTCCTTTATATCTATCTTTTCCTAGGTAATTAAGATGTTCAATAGTTCTAAAGAAGCTTCAAAGACTAACATAATTCAATATACTCAACTAGAAAAGTCAAGATAGTGCACAGATCAAACATATATACAATGTCAGACCTCTTTTCTGCCATAAATTAGCCATGGATCCTAGGAACATATCTCTGCATATCTTGTATAATTTTAATTTTTGAAAGGACTATATATAATCTGCTTTGGATTCCTGAACCTAAATACCTTGGACTCTAAATTTTGTCAACTTTTTAATTACTTTACTTCCTACTGTATATCAAGAAGCAATGTTTAGCCTCAGATGTTTTGATATAAGAAACACTGAACCTTCACTTGTACAAATACAGTTTCCTCCCCCACAGACATCCGCAGTTGACACACACACACACACACACACACACACACACACATACTCTGTTTGGACTAAGCAGAAAGGACAGCTTTCTGAAAAGCTGTACACTAGTTACAACTAAAACTGTTTCTTATTTCTCTTTCTAAATTTCAAAACACAAGTTCAAATTATCAATAAACAGTGGTTAGTGAATATAATTATTCCAAGTCAGGTATCATTATACTATGACATATATAAATCACAATTGGAGCCACAACCAGGAACCAAAAGAAAACATACAAGCTTAGGGGAAACAAAAATGATACAGAAAAAGAAGGCAGACTCACTCTTAGCTATGGGACAATGACATAGCAATTGCAGTGTGATGTCTAGACTAGGCCAAGGTTACCCTATTATATTTTATTTCATAAAGAACTAGGTTTTTAATCTGGTATTTTCCTGGAAGCACTTAATATTTGATTGGTGCAACAAAGTAAATAGCATATATTCTACTGGATAATTAACTACTTTATTATCTGCTGATAATTAATATACCTATCATTCATCTTTTCTTCCTTTCTCCCAGATTCTTGCTGCC
>NW_028262488.1:0-25018 GCF_049901715.1 Pseudonaja textilis | reverse complement strand
TCAACTCTGAAATAATGTTACCTATTTCTGTCCAAATACGTATAGGATTCATTCCCTAAAATTCCTGTTTACAAAATCAGTGCAATGTATGAGAGTCATTGAAGGAATAGGTGAGAAGATGTTGCAGTTTGAGCAGATTTTACTGTTTTTTTTTCTTTTGCCTCAAAGTAATCTAAAACTCTGTAAATTTCAAAACCTTGGAAAGCATCTCCATTCATATGTAGGTTCAGTCTTTTAATGGATTTCCTTGCAATGATTCTGTTGCAATCATATGTTCAGAAGCCATAAAACGTAAAAAAACAAACAAACCCCAAGCTTGCATAAGAATGCAGTCTGTTGTAGGACCTGAAAATCACAAAAACTTCACTGCCTTAATATTGTAATAGAAAATAGTGAATAGTGAATTGTGCCTGTCTAAGATCATCAAGTTCAAATTCTGTTCAAAGTACTTTAGAAAAAAGTTAATGCATTGTGATAGTTGTTCCCATGTTGTGTGTTTTTGTTTTAAATAATCTAACACTGTCATGGGGAACTGTATCTCCAATTTACAAGTTTCTGGATCTACTTTCTGCACAGGGTATTGCTACCAAAAATAAGACCCTGTCTTATATATATTTTTGCCACCAAAAAGGCACCAGGTCTTATTTGGGGTGGGGATGTCATCCACTGACAAACGTCACTTGTGCGCATCACCCACAGCTTCCTTTTTGCTGTCAGAAGCCTTTAAGAGCTTCTTTTTCTGTGGCCAGCAAATCTTTCCTGAAGGCCTCTGCAGCCAATAACAGAGCTCTGGATCGATCCAAAACTTTGTCATAAGCTATGGAAGCCTTCAGGAAAGCCTTGCAAGCCTTGCTGGCTGCAGAAGAAATGGGCCAGCAAGGTAGGTGTCGGCGGTGTGCGAGGCCTAGCTACAACTGTCCAAAGGTAAGTAGTAGGGCAGCTCCATCCCCACCCTAGCTTAATTTTTACCAGTGCAGTCTGGCTTGGGGGGGGGGGTTAGTTAGGGTTTATTTTGGGGGTAGAGCGCACATGTAAAAATCAAGCTAGGACTTACTTTCAGGGTAGGTCGTATTTTCAGTGAAACAGGGTAGTACTTCAATCAATTGGACCTGCAAGTTTTAAAATCAGTTTAACTATTGTAAAAGCCAACTTTTCTAGATCCAGTGTTGCTTAGCTAATAGATAGGTTCAGAAGGCTTTGGTGTGAACTCTAAGACTATATGTTGTTGCCCCCTCATTGTGAATTTATACAATTATGTTTGACAATTTAGTGCACAATTGGAATTTTTTCTGCGGAGTTAGCCTATTTTATTTATTTTGATAAGCCTATTGTAGGCTATAAAGAGGTTCAAGGCCAGTGTATTAATGGCATTCAGCTCTAATAAGCTTTAATACTTGAATTTGAAAAGTTTGTGTATTTTTTTAACCATTGCATGCACATGGTGATATAAAGGATCAGGGTCAAATAACAGCATAAATAAATGAATATGGTTTTGAACAGTTTTGTTTTTAGGGTATTTAATGATTTCTCTATTATTTCTTGATCATTTTTGTACTTTTTTAATTTTGTAAGCTGCCCAGGATCACAGGAGTGAGATGGGCAGCCATATAAATTTAATAAATAAATAAAGCTTGAAAGGCCATATACACTTTATGAATGAGTTGTTACTGAGAACAGCAGTCTCACATATCATTTTGATAGTTTTTCAGGCACTAAAATGTCCTATCACCAATTTGATCCACTTTGGAAATTTCCCCTTGTAACAATTAGTTCTATTCTGAATCATAATCCATGATAACAGAAGTAGACCCTCCATCATTTTGTAATGCTTTACCCAATCCAGGATAAAAAGAAAAAGAAAGTTTATCTTGATTTAAAATAGAACATTCAACATGCTTGCTTAATTTTAACCAGACTCTAGAGGTCTGACAAATTGACCTTTAAAGTAATAATAGTTTTATATTATGGCGAGGATCACATTTTTATGTTGGTCATGCAAAGGTCACTGTGGTGGCGATGGACATTTTGATGCGTTGTATATACTTATTTTAGCAAGGATTGTTTATGCATAAAGAAAGAAGAAATACATTCATAGAGAATTTAGCAAAAAAGTTTGTAGAGTCAGTAGAAATAGCTTGGTGGAATAAGAATTTATCATTCATATCAATCACTTTTTAAATGCCATTTCAAGTGCACATTCTTTCTTGGCTGGCTTCAAGGCATTCTGACAATCCAATCAATGAAACCAATATAACTGTAGTGGAATATGAAGGTGAAAAATATTTCTGAAATACAGGCTCATATCTTAAGACATTCATTCATTGGGAAGGTTTAAAAATATCACAAAGGGTTGGATGCAAAAGTTCTCTTAGATATATCTAATATATTTTGACCAAGTATTTGCATGACAAAATAATTAATTTCAATATTATACTTATCTACTGGGTCCAGAATTATTGAATTCAAGGAGATCTATAAGATTGTACTGCCAAGTTCGTTAAAAACAGATATGCTGATAAGCATATTTACAAACATGGCCAAGTCTTATATTAGGGTCAGAATATAATCAGAGAATGAGAAGAGTGAGACCTGAACAGTTCAGGAGTGGTAATCTAGAAGAAGTAACTTGGGGAGATTTAGATTGCCTCACTTAACATCACTTGTCAAAGTAGGTTTGCAGCTTAAAGAATTCAGTAAGAGAGCTTTCTACATGATGCCCCGTTTTAATCTTTTATCAACCATGCTCTGCAGAAATAAAACATGTGCCAGCTCAGCTGAAGTTTAATGCTTGTTGAAAATCCTTTTATTTTCTAGAATTTTGGAGTGTGCTGCTGTTTTAATTTAGAATAAGAGTGAGGGGTGTCTGAAGGGGTGATAAAAAAAATCAAGATAGCAGTCACAACCATGCATTTGATTGATTATGCACCATCAAGTCATTTCTGACTCTTGGCCACCACACAAATAGATATTCTCCATGATGACCTATTCCTAACTTGTTCTTTAAAATCTCCCAACAGTCACTTATTGCTACTGTAATTGATTTGCACTGAGTATTGTGGTGGAATTAAAAAGGAAGGTTTTGATTGAAGGCATGTGGCTGCCATATTGACTTTTTAATATCATTTCTCTGCAGATACCCATGATCAGAACTGTGTACTCTACAAACATAATTTGGGAAAAATAATTTGAAACTATTTTTAAAGACTTGGCACTCTGGAAAAAAAGTAAGACTTTGTAAGACTGGCATGAGTTTGAATAAGAAAGTTCTCTAAAGCAACCAAATTAATAGCAGAGAAGTGCTCTGCTTAAGTGCTCTATTTCTTCCCAAGTTATTTCCGACATGTGGTGCAAAATCTTATTTACAGCCATTGATTAGTTATATTGTTCTTATTTGGATGTTTGTTCTATTGTATTTTAATGTAATATTATTTCATTGGTTGTATTTCTATAAATTGCTTGCATATATTTGCATGACAGAAGACAAGGATTTATTTTAATAAATAACATTAACCTGTAGAATGTTTACTGCAGCACAACTTGTGATGTGAACACCATAATTTTGTTCTCTAATTTGTATGTGTAATATACACATATTTTGTTAGGCTGCTCAAAACATGTAATTACCATGGATATTTATGAACATCAGTATGAACTTCTATTTATATGATAGACGTCTCCACTGTAAGATTTTCCCATGGGTATTGTATATTTCAGTGTTCTGTGATAATGGCAGAAATAGTTTTTGTATTCACAAACATGTTTTGAAAATTTCAAATGAATAGTCAACTCTTATTGAGACTGATAGTGAAAGTAAACCTTAAAAGCTGTTTGCTAAATAATCCAGAAAATTTATCCACAGAAGGGCTTCTAGGATAGAATCAGATCTTCCAAGGAGCAGAAATACAATGCAAAGAATTGCAGCCAGCAAATTGATCAGCTTCTCCCATTGTTTCTGACTATTTGAAAGAGAAGAGGATCTCTCCAGATCTCTCAGGAAATGACATCAGCAAGGACCTTGAAGAGGCATCTTTTCACTGCCTGCACATCCTCCATCCCTTTGGCACAGCAAGAACCATAGAGTAAAACTTGCAATCTGTTAGTTTTAGAAAGGTCATTAAATGCCATTGTAATATTATGAAATGGTCTTTCTCATAATCTAGGAATTGGTTAAAATAGGAGGAGGAAGATGCTTTGGATATGTTCACTGCCTTGGGTTCTTTGTAAAAATAATAAAGGCAAGATACAAAAATAGTTACTTTAGTGATCTCTGATGTTAAATTTTGATTTATACCATTGTTCCTTGAGGAATCTTAATAAAAACTTAATTGTAAGTTCCTTTTAGTTACAGTTCCATTCCTTAGTTCCAGGCAGTCTCCTCCATTTTTCCAGATCCTGATCTTTTTTTCTTTTTTTTTTCTCCTTTCCTGCTTTTAAAAACTTTTAAATATCCAGAAATCTTTATTATCCCTTTGACTTTTATTTTCAGCTTAGATGCCTATTAATGTCAAAGCAGATTTTTTTCAATTTCTTGCTTAAGTCTCTTAGCTGTCAGTATAAGGAAGGGAAGAAAAAAAACCCTAATCCTTTCCCTTCTCTCTCTCCTTCGCAGCTTCAAAATTTTCTTCCTGCACATTCTTTTCCGGTTGAGTTCTTTGTGGTGGCCATTTCTGACCACCACTGCAACCGCCTTCGGGAAAGGGAGTAATGGCCAGCTGGGGAGGAGAGATGCAGCTCTCCTCAACCCTGCAGGCAGTCTCCCCCTTCTTCACCACCCCTATGGGGTGGCTTAGCCCTCAGACCAGCTGGCTCAGGGTGCTCTAGCGGTGAGCATGGATCAAAGCCTTGCAGAGACGAGGTTTTGGTGTGTCGCCAAAGAAGCTCAAACCGGAAGCCGATTTATACCATTGTTTTGTTACCAATTTGTGTATTTCCCCCCTATTTATAATCAAGGAATTGTTTATTCAGTAACAAATGCAATGACATATAAAGTACATAAATAATGGTTACAAATAAATAATAGTTGTGGTATAGTGCTTATCTTGCTTTCTTTTATTATCTGGGAAATCCTGGTGGATAAAGATCTATTGCTGATATTTGCATGGGTGGGGAGGCAAAGGGAGAGAGGGGGAAATAAATACAGATCAGACTTTATGTAGCATTTTCTTTTTTCCAAGCAAATTGACAGTTTAAGTTGATGGTATGTGAAGTTGTGGATAAGAGATGTATTTTTCCGTTCTGATGCAGAATGGCCAAAGATTGTGCTAACTGAACTCTGTTTTATCTTTTATTCTATTGTTATAGGAAATTAAATGTTTTTCAATAAAGTTATAGCTTCCCTCAGGACAGCTCAAATTGGAACTGAAGTGCCTGAAAATTTATTCAAGTTTCTGCCATGGAGTTAACTTTAGATCAGAAATGAAGTGTAAAATGAAAGGTTAAAATACTGGAGATGTTTACATTGTAAGTTATGATCTAAAAATCTGACCATAAAGATGATAAAGCCTTGCAGCATTTCAGAAATTGTTTAGAAAGCTAACGTTATAATCTGTTGTGGAGGAGAGATAAAAATGAATTTCAGTGTATTCCACTTTTAATCCTCAGCATTGTTGTTGCAACACCACTATAATAAGCAGCATTGATTGAACAGAAGTATCATCATTCAAGATGTGTCAATTTTATGTTTCCTCCTATTGGATATATAATTCCTTCCCACCAAATTGTTCCCCTTTTGAAGCAAAATAAATTCTAGATTAGATAGATATAGAATCCTGTCATTAACTCTTTTACTATTTTATTGCTTGCTTATTCAATTCTCTTTTTCTGATTTTGCTAGAATTTTGTCCCAATTTGCCAGTTAATTATTCTTTATGTTTTGCTGAAGTTTAATAACTAAACATCAAGCTATATTGTATTTTTTCTAGCTGAATTAAGAGGGGTTGCTTGCTTTGATTTGAATGTTGGATGTAAATTAAATCAGAAATGACCCACAGAAACTTTTCAACACATTCCTTGTGAATATATGCCCCTTGATTTGAGAAATTTTGTTTGTAGGGTGCTTTTTATTGATGCTAATCCATGTAGAAATTGCATAGTATTCTATGTAAGAAGCAGGAACATTTTATTACTAAAATATGAATGGCTAGATGGAAAACAGGAAAAATCATGTGTAAAATACATGTCCATTTAGTCCCAGAGAATAATTACATGATCAATGTTATGTGCTCATATATCTTTTTATCACCCAGGTTAATCCACAATAAAAGCATCTTGGAAAGAATTGCTAAAATGTAGTTTTCTTTGCTGCCTGTCCTGTAAAATCCACATTCAATATTTGTGTCAAAATCAATTTTTCCATTAGTCACAATCAATGGATACTAGCAGGCAGGATTTCACTACCTGTTCTCCCTTGATTCATTCCATAAATTAGTCTATCACACAGATGGTATTATACCATGTAGAATAGTAAAGAGGCATAGAAATATCTGGAAAGAAATTTTTAGTTATTCTCAGCATAGGTCAAACGTATAACAGAAGACAATGGGAACAATTGAAATACATACAGGAACCAAAGTAACCTTTTTTGAGATTACATCATGAATTTTTCTATTTTTACTCAGATTTTATTACTGTAACTTTCTTTGTGTTATCTGGAGGAAATTAAATTATTAATAGATTCTTCTATTCAAATATTTGTTTAACAGTTTGTTGAACGTGAAGAACAAAGACCAGCATCCTAAAGCTTTGCTTCATGACTGTTAGATAGGCAAGTGGGCTATGTTCAGATCAGCTGGTGTGCCCTTGCAATCTTTCCTGGAACATGACACCCTGGCAACAGTTATCCACATCATCATCATCATCTACCCATGAGCCTTCCTTTGAAAACTATCCAGAAGCTGCAATTGGTACATTATGCACCAACTCATTTAAAGACAAGGAAACCTTAATAAAACTCTAATGGTATGGCTGTGGTATTGATTTATTTCAATTTAGATTTTTAAGGCCAGCCACTCATTGACTGTTATTGCCAAGTACAAATCAAAGAAGCCTTTGGAGTTTGATGACCAGGTAGAACCAACCATTCCAGTATATCAGTTGACATTGAGTGACAGCATGTCAGGCAATGTATCATGCAGAACACCTTGTCTGCAGACGTACAGATGAAGCTTCCCATACAGTATTGCAGAAGGCAGTCATGACAGAACATTACCGCAGGGAGTTTGGTGGTGGGTAAATTTTGGATTTGTATGGAAAAAATGCTCATGTTTGCTTCTAGGTAATATATGTGTTATAATCTGCCAGTTTGATTAGGCAGTTAATACATTATTAAAACTGGGTGCAATATATGTAGACTAGTACCTATCATTATTTTGAATGTCAAATGTTTAAGGAAAGTAAATGAATTAGCAGAATTAGAGAGAGCTGTTTTTTATTTTGTTTTTCATTCGTCTACCTGGCAGATATTTTGGTTCAGACAATATGGATTGAAATCACTGAAATGCTGTAGGCATGTTCCTTTATGGCACAGGTGTCAAACTCACGATCTCACATTGCTGCAACATGACATTTTGTGATGTTTTTCCCATTCACAGGGCTAGGCTGGGCATGCCCTGCACATAATGCCTACAGCCTATGGGCTGCCAGTTTGACACCCCTGCTTTACAGTGATAGGGATAGTGTGTAGTAATTTAAAATGTTTGATATCACTTAGTTGTGTGCAGCAAAGATCAAATTCATTATCAATCTGCTCTTAAAAGGTTTTTGCAGTGGAATATAGTTGGAATTCTCAGAAGGGGGGTCTGTTTTTCAGTGGGCAAAGAGGCAACAGAGTGGAAAGTGTGGTCAGTTTTACTGTAGGAAGAGGTTATAATGACTCCTCCCTAGATATACTACAAATAGTTGCTTTAGCCTGGAAATATTCTGTCTATAGGTCAAGAACAATGAAGAAAACTCCTTGTAAATAACTCGATATATTGTTCTTGATTCTCGGGCCCTGACAGGTTTAATCCTTTACTGATGGAAAGTATAATCAAAATTGCACTGGCTGATTGCTTGGGATGAGTCAGAAATCTGCTAAAGCTTTGCTTACTATTTGTAACTTTGAGCTGGCCTAGTAAAATTATTTCCTGAATTAGATTTGAACTGAGGCAAAATGTTTGCATGTTTTTTTATGCAGCACATAACATTATTTCTCAAAGCAGTATTTAACAGCCAGTAGTCATACTACATAACTCAATCTTCAACTTATTGTTCAGCATTCAACTGCCATTTGCGACACTCTCATGTCAATGTTCAATTGTTTTTACAAAGGGGAAAATTAGACTTTAATTGGCTTCAGAACATTCAGAACAAAAAGTCTAAAAAAATGAAACATTTGTCTAATTTTGCTTAGTTAGTTACACTCTGAAAAATATCTTTGAATGGCACAGTGGGAGATAACTGTGATTCATTTAAAGTAAAAAATGCAGCAAGGTAAATTTATACTGAAGGTTAAAGTCAAACTCCTCTGGCTGAGTAGCTTGTGCTTGATTTGAATCACATTGACATATTCATCCATGGTTAGGATCCCCAAGGGAAAGCACTTCCAAATAAATAAGTTGAAAGATTAAAAAGGGAAATATTCTGAAACAAAACATACATAAGGCATTAACCACAATCACTTGCTAAGCTACAGCATAAAATCTGCAGGTTATCTTCTCAAAGAATGAAAAAAATGGACTTCAGAGTGCAGAAGGCTAATATTAGTGCTGCTGCCACTATTATTTTTGCCAAAAAACAATCTAACCATATTATACCAGCTGTCTTAAAGTGATTCTGCCACAAAATGGATTCAAACCTTTATCCATATATGTAGGCAGTAGTCCTGTTGAATTAGCAAATCAGAAGATAGTTGTTTCCGTCCACTCAAGAATTTTTTCTAAGAATCCAGATACATTTTCATCTGCATAGGTCATGGTCGTTATTCTTTGGTTGTATAAAAGAACAGGTGGACACCTATTCCATTTATTCCATGTCACAGTTGCACAAGTCCATCTCTCTCCCCCCAGCCCCAACATACAGGTCTGAACTTAGGTAAATTGGGATGAGTTAACATGAATGAGTATAGTACGTAATGAGAAAGTATGCATTTTTCATACACTGGGAAATGCTATGGGGAATAAGGGCAAAGCACACCAACCATGTCCTACTTGCCCCATAAAATTACTCCAGAATAACTCCTAATTTTGTTTTAGGGAAAATCTGGACAAATCAAAGTGCTCTGGATTTTATTTCAGCTGTGCTGCAGTTGATCTGAAAGGATTTAGCAGATCAAGAACATGATTTGTTTCAGGTTTGAAACACAAATTTTATTTCACTACTTTTGTTTCACTAAATATGAAGAGTTATAATTAAGTAAGAGCTGGATGGGTATAGACTTTCAACATCTAATTTTGCTAATGTGATTTTGATTCTGGGACTCAAAAATAAATCAGAATGCTGTGATTTATATGGCTGTTTCATAACAAATATTGAAAAGGGCAGCTGCTTAAAAAACTTTGGACTATGGAAAAAAGAAAATTGACTGGAATTTGACTTGGAACCTCCTTCCTGTCATTTCATTTGACTTTAATAACAATATAGATAGTTGTTAAAGTCAAGTTAAAGTGGAATCTCTTTAACTGGATTTTCAAAAAGCTCAGCTTTCCAAAGATTAATTGAAGTTTTTTGAGCAAATGTAGCAGTTCTAGAGTAAGAAAATAGATCCACTAATAGTAACTGGCTGAAGAAAACAAAGCAGAAAATAGCCAGTAAAATAGCCAGTTCTCACAAAGAAGGAATAAAAAATATGTAAGTTCTTTAAGATCCTTATTGGGAGCAATTAATTCATGAGCAACCTTACCTAAGGAAGAACCATGAGTTCATCACATTTGCTCAGGGGTGAGATGCAAATATTTTTACAACTGGCTCTGTGGGCATGGCTAGGTGGGCATGGCCATGTGACTGGGTGGGCATGGCTTTTTTTCCAGTAAACCTCCCCACACTGTTTTTTTGCCTCCTGGGCATCAGGGAAGCCTCCTGGGGTAGGGCATTTTTGCTCCCAAGAGGCTTCCCTGAGTTCCAGGAGGCAAAAAACAGAGTATGGGGGGGAACCCATTTTTTTGCCTCCTGGGTGAAGCAGTGAGGGGGATCCCAGCATAGCTGATCACTGGAACAGATAAAGTTGGGAGGAAAAAAAAGCAATACCATAAGGATTGACTGGGGGGGGGGGAGGGTCCAGCAGGGGGCACGATTTGCCTGTTCTCCGAACTACACAGAATCATAACCGGTTATGTAGGACCGGTAGAATCGCACCCCTGCATTTGCTGCAAATATAAATAGGGTGTGTGTCTTAAAAAATGTTCTTAAGGTTGCAGTGCTAAAGAATATGGCTGGATCCAATTCTCTTTTTGACTTACCTTAATGGCATTGGTAACTTCTCCTGTTCCTCCCTATTTCATGCTTCGTATGTTTTAGAAAGTAAGCATCTTACTGTAAGCTTAACTATTATGAATTTGATATAAAAGCTAACTTTTTCTTTAGCAGATATATTGCTGATGACCCTCAATATTTCTAGTTTGACTATATATTGTGAATAAATTCATATTTGATAAGGTTTTTCTTTAAAAAAGAATCTAATTTGACCTTAGAGAGGTATCATTTTATAGAAGATTGAATATATTTTATGTCAAAACATAAATCACCCAATAAAGCTGGTGATGCAACTTAAGGATACATTATTGCAACTCTTCTAAAAACCAAACAACAAAACTATAATTTATTGTACTCTCATCTTCATTCTATGCCAGGTGTTGGTGGATTACACAGAAAAAACTACATTATTTAAAGTTTCTACTAAATATAATAAAAGATAATTAACATTTAGTTTGTTACATTGAAAAAGTGTACATATTTTAATTGTTTTGTTAGCTTTACCTAAGTTTTTTTCAACTATTAAAAAAGAAAAATCAATTGTTCATAGTCAAAAACATTCAAATCAGTTGATACAACATTACAGTACAGCCAACTAAAACTGTTCAAAATCTTGTCATCTTATCTCAAGTTTAAAAGAGTTCTTAGACCAGATTATGACAAGGCTGGTTTAATGTATTTTCAAGTTGGAATCATTAAGATTTTGTAGGATACTGTACTTCCTGTTGATGGCTTCAGAAGAAAGGGGATCAAGCGACTTGAAAATCAAAGGGCAATCCTAGCCTTTAATTTTATAATAGTTAGATCAACTTTGTTAAATTAAGCACAAGTAAAAAATTGGAAGCTAGGTGAAGCTGCCATTTTTGTGTGAAAACAATTGCGATACGCTATACTAAAAAAAATTGAAATATCCACCTGTCCTCACCACTCTGCCACAAAACTAGCAAAGTCAGAAAATACAAGTCTTCAAACTTGTCACTTTTGCAGAATAAAGCAAAAAAGTCTTTGTGCTCCTTACTACCAGAAGCAAAATATTATCTGAGTTACCACATATAATAGCTTCTGGATGTGTCTACTTGAGTTGGCTTGGTTTCTGCCGAGCCTTCTTTTTCTTTTTCACAGTCACCTTCCCAGAGATTAATAAGTGGTGGATAGAGTTCATTCAAAGGTATAGAAGAGGTCTTTTGCATATATTTTTTCAATGAATGATGATAGTTTTTCCTTTTAAACCTTTTTGCAACATAGACAGAAACAGAGGCAAGACTAATAACAGCAAACATGGATCCCATGACTGCAGCTAGGGCTGTGCTTGTCTCTTGGTCAGTAATATCAAGGGCAAATGCTGAATTTTTTGTAGTAACATTTACACAAGACTTCTGAGTTTGCTGATGGATATTAGATACTGTGAGACAGACTTCATAATCTGTGGAGGGTTGCAAATGGGTAAGATTGTATTCATGCACATCAACTGGGACCCTTGCAGTGTATGTAATGTGTGGGTTATCAATCTTCATAGTTGCAGATGACCATTTTAAGTTAGATGTCATAACATTAGAGTTAGCTTTCCAAGAAACTAGGATGGAATGAGACTCCGCTTGCTTGACATAAATTTTCAGCACCTGAGTACCATCAAGAAGTGTTCCATTCACTCTTATAGTAGCCACTCTTGTATCTGCACCTTCTATATTTTGAGCTACACACGTGTATCTTCCTGAATCCTCCATCTGAATATTTGATATTTCCAGTGTGCCTTCACTACTAACCTTATATTTGTCTGAAAGAGTTTCCACAGTTATTTTATTCCCAAGTGGAGTAACCCAATAAATCTCAGGCTCAGGTTCTGCCATAGCCCGACAATCCAAAAAGACAGTCATGCCAATGTCCAAATTCAAATGGTTTGGGAAAGTATCATGTGAAATCATTGGAAGACACTGTTCACTGGAATCCTGTACTAATACCTCCTTTACTTGTTGTCCTTTGTATTCTGGGGGCATAGCACAAAACATTGACAAGGGTTCCATGAAACGAATATTGGTCTTGTTTGAGTTGATCCAGTGAATGACACAGTCACACCTGAGTGGATTACTGTGAATACTAATCTCCCGCAAATTTGGAAGGGATTCCACTGTTTTTTGGTAGACCGCATTCAAGGCATTATTATTAAGCATCAAGCTTTCCAGAGCAGGAACATTCCGAAATGCTAAACGATGTATGTAAGATAACTTTGGGTTATTGGTTGCTTCAAGCTTTGTAAGTTCAGGAAGATTGTCTAGTGCATACCTATCAACAGACACCAGCTCTCCCATGTTGTTAATCCCAAGTTCTTTCAACCGAAGCATGTTTCTGAAATCTCCTTCTTGAATTTTATGGATTGGGTTTTTGTTAAGATCTAAAAATTTTAAATTTGGGACTTTCTCAAGTGCAAGCTGAGGAACTTTAGCCAGTCTGTTATCATAAAATGAGAGGCTTTCAAGACTATCCAAGCCCACTAGAGCATTTCCAGGGATGTCAGTCAGATACATTCCAGCCAGAACTAGACTTCTTAAATTTGACAGTGATTTGAAGTTCATATCTAGTATTCCAATCACAGGATTTTCTCCAATCATCAAAATTTCCAAATTAGGTGTAGAATCAAACCAACGACTATCAATAACTTTTAATTTATTGGAATTAAGATGAAGTCTTAGAAGATTCTTCAAGCCTGAGAATGCATTTGCAGAAATTGTACTGATTTGATTATGGTTGATATAAAGTTCCTGTAGATTGCACAGGTCTTGTAGGCAATAATCTGTCATCTCTGTGATCTGATTTTCCTCCAAGTGTAAAGTGGTTAACTGAGACAGATTTGATAATCCCACATCTTTTATGCTAGTAAAATTATTTTGTGAAAAATCCAACTCTGTTAAATTGAAAAGTTGTTGGAGTTCTTCTGTGGTCTTGGCAATATTGTTGCTTTGTAAGAGAAGGACTTGAGTATCACTGAAAAGGTTACTGGGGATTTTTGTTAAACGAAGATCATTGCAGTCAACTGTTGGAGCTTCTCTGTAGGTTGACTGAGGAGTAAACCAGGGTCTTATTTCACAGACACACAGTTGTGGGCATTCATTATTTTGTATGGAAGTTGCTTGAAATGAATTTATGAGCAGTCCCAGTGCCAGCTGGCAAATCTTTAAAGCGAAATTAATATGAGCCATATTGTTTTCTTCTAGCTTCTCCTTATTAATCACAAGAGCAGATCAAATATAGCCTGACAGCGTAAGAAATCAAAAGTTTTTGTTTTAAATGTTTGGGCATCCAAAGAATGGAAGATTTTCTTATGATTTTATCAACAGCAAATATTCCAATGATTTTTTCAGCAATCTTTTTTTTATTCTCTTTAAGTTGCTTCTGTCACTGTAAAGCAGTATGTCTGAAACGAAAGAAACATAAATTTAAATTCACACATTTCAACATTAAGATCTTTCTTTACTTTCTGTTAAAAAGCTTTATTTAGTTTAAATACTAGTACCTTTCTGCATGCAGACATTATTTAATACAAAATTATTTAAAAACTGTTAATATCCGAAATACACCAGAAATGTACAGATTTGATCATTATATAACTGCATTTTTCAAATAAATTTTTTAAAAATGCAGAGTTTAGATCAGAGTCCAAAGTAGTTAATTAAAAACAAAAACCTCTGGCAATATACTTAGCAAGCTCCTTGTATCACTTGATAAGAGCAGTCTCAAAGTATATAACATTGTTTTTTTTTTATTATGTCACCAGATGCAATATCTGGAGCGCATCTAAATGGTTTTATTCACCAAATACAAGTTCTAAGATAATAGTAGATAATCAATAATTATCCGTTTTTAAAGCGTAACAAGATGCAACTAGCACATTTTACTGAAAAATCTTTGTAAAAATGTATAAGAGTCTGTAGTTCCTTACCTAAAACAACCTAAAATAACATTGTTTCATGTTCAGTAGTATCTTATGCTCATTACAGGTACAATCCAAATAGATTTTGAGTGTTTCATAAACAACTAAGATATCCATGACCATTTTGAAGGGCCTAAAAGACCTGGTTCTATGCTTAGGGCCTCAAGTAGTTCACTGAACTACTTCTTGGTTGTACTAGTGATATATTTGATATTTTTCAGTTGCTTTATACCAGTATTCTAATTTTTGTAATGATTGACTTTTTTATTTTATTCTAATGCTGCTCATTGCTCAGAGTTGCTTGTTGAGATGGGTGGCCATATAAATTGATTTAAAAGAGTTAATAAGCAAACTATTTTCCTCTGTACATATATTTTTCTTCAGAATAATCAGTAAGATAGAGATGAATTGGTTGGGCCTTTGATTAAAACAAAATCATTTTTATTTTTTCAAATAACATTAGTTTTAGTACAATGGATTGCACTCTCCTTATGAAAATAATTCAGATTCAATTTTATTTGGTTTTCAATTTTATATTTATAGAATAAAAATGATTCTTGCTATGTTAGTATTAGTTATGCTGTATTAGTTAAGCAGAAACACAGCATGATTTACAATGAATATACTTTCTATTAATATTTATATACCATTAATTATATATCATATATTATGCTATTATATTTTGAGTTCCCCCCCCCCAAAAAAATATTTATTGTTTTAGCTAAGCAGCAGTTAGTTAGCTGACCTTGGTTGATACTGAACAAGATAAGCAGGAATATCTGCCTAATATATGATAATATATTGAACTATGAATGAGAGAAAAATCTCAGTGCTACAGACTAAATTAGGAAATCAAACCAATTCCATCACATTACAGGAAAACTATAAAACTTTGCATACTTACCAGGAATCAAGATTGAATCAACAATCTTTACCTAATCCTTTAAAAGTTAACAATGAGTTAAAATTTAAAAATATAACTTAAAAAAGTAAAATTTAATTCCTATTTAGTGAAAATGTATTTTAGCAATATGTTGTGCAGTATTCCTGTATATTGTATGGCTAATTATACAAACAAATTAAATCTATTGCATACTAATGGATTATATAGATTAATTTCACATTTCTTTATTAAATGTAATTGCAAAGAATTGCTTAAGATGTGAACAGCAGAAAACAGCAGAAAATATATTACAAATAAATGGTGGGGGAGACACTTGAACATATTGGAGTCTGATTATATTTATAAATTTGGGATTTTCATAATAAATCTCTACTTATCCAGAACTTTCTAATTAAAATGAAGATGCCAGTTTACATAGCCAATTCTAATTTAGCAATGGCTCTATTGGAAAAAGACCAAATTTTAGAAATACATCATAGAAATAAATATACCATAGACATCCAATGAAAACTTATCTGATCAAAGTAGATCTGCAATTTTCAGCTGACAAACATTTTGCAGAAATAGAAATGTATTTTTATGAATGGATATAATCACACAATCAATAATAATGCCAAGCAGTAAAGTAAATTGGATTAAATACTGTGGCAAGCAGCTGATGAAAATCAAATCGAATTAGAAAACTGAAGAGTTTTTTTATTCTATTCAGAATTTTAGAATGTGCCTTAATTAATCCAGGCAAAGTTTTGTTTCTTTATTTGTTTTTTTAAAAAAGTGTTATACAGTTATATATTTTATCAATGGTGATCTGGCAATGGACTTGAAAATCTGGTTATGTGCACAAATATACATCACAGTGGATATCTCTTAAGAGTAAAGATAACACAAAGGAAGAGAATAGAATAGAATAGAATTCTTTATTGGCCAAGTGTGATTGGACACACAAGGAATTTGTCTTGGTGCAAATGATGCATAAAGAATATTCTTTGCTCTGATATTTGAAAAGGGTCTCAGTTTGCAAAGACTAATAAAATTGTCTTAAGAAGGAATCATTTAAGAAATTCTTAAATAACTTGTTTGAAAATTGCTATATTGTACTTAACAGATCTGTGACTATTCTAAGGTACCTGATGATTTAAAAAGTTATTATTCTACCTCTTATTTTGTTAATGATTCTATGGCAATGATCTGTAAATAAAGCAATTAATTTCATATACAGTTGCTTATATTGGAGCAAATATGTTTGTGAAAGTATTTTTTTAAGTGCTGGACGAGTCCTAAAGTGCTTGAGACAAGGAACTATATGTCAATCACAGGACATGCACACAAATTCTACAAAAGGGATGTTTCCCAACTATCTAGCAAGTATCGTAATATTGAAACTACTGAAAGCATATTATATAGCAATAGCTCTTAGACTTATATATCGCTTCACAGTGCTTTACAGCCCTCTCTAAGTGGTTAAAGGGTCAGCATATTGTCCCCAACAATCTGGGTTCTCATTTTACCAACCTCAGATGGAAGGCTGAGTCAACCTTGAGCCTGGTGAGATTTGATCTGCCAAATTGCAGGCAGCCAGCAGTCAGCAGAAGTAGCTTGCAGTATTGCATTCTAACCACTGTGCCTCTGTAGTTCTTATGTAAGACTCATTCTCATTACAACTTTCTCATTTCACTCCTTTGCTTGAAAAATAGACTTCATCTAGTGAATTTGGAAATTAGTAATTTTACTTTGATTCAGAAAGCATTTGGCATCTTCCAAGCAATTTTCAACAGGGCTGTTTTGAAAATTTTTTCAAACCAAGTCTGTCCAGCAGCGCAGAAAAAACAATGCTCCATCAAATTATGCTGGAATATTAAAATATATGATTTCTAAAAGCTAGCATCTTGGTTAAAAAGCTTTACCTGGTTAGTAAGCATCCATGTATGAACATATCTGTATGACTAATAGTGAAATTAGTTATAATGAACTAAGCAGATTGGTATCTACAAATCATTAACCATAAGATACTTGCTTGGAAGGGCCTCAGGAATTTTCAGGAATTAAACATTGAACATCTTAAAACATGATTTCCAGTTCTGGCTTATTATGGAAGAAACAAACAATGCTCTAGAAACTCATTTATTAATCTTCCTCACTTGCCAGAAGAAGCCTACCAAGAATATTCAATGAAGGGTGCAACATGTCTGTTCATATTTGAAGTATCTCAATAACTCAATAACTATTTGCAATGTAAATACTCTGTTAAACTGGAATTCCTCTCAAGAACTTCAGGTTTTAAAGAAAGCACTATTCTATTAAAGGTGAAAAATACCATGCAACTCAGAATTTTAATAATCCTTAAACTCCTCAATGCAAGAGGTGGCCATTACATTTCTGAAGCTCAAATTATTTGAAGCCAAGCCAATAGCATAGGTTTTCTATGGTAGCCCTTCTCCAATTTTGCACTATTAGAACTTGTTTAGTCTGAATTCCTAAGATTGGCCCTTCAAGCCCAAAATGTGTTTCTCTGAGGCTAAACTCAGGCCTCGTGAAAGTAGAGATAACGCATACTAAACTACTGGTTTAAAGCATCCTTTTTCCTTCTTGGCCTTGCCCTATTAGCTATGAGGGATGATTTTTAGTCCGCATAGAAAGTGACAAATAAGACTTCATTCTTGGGATTCTCTCCAGATCTTCTACTCAGCATGGGATATGATAGGTCAGGGCACTCATTAAACAGTGTATAGCAGAAACAGAGCACCAATATACCTAACCAGGTCTCCAACGTAATCTTCAATGATCCCAACAGATATTCTGTCTCTCCTATGGCATATGTAACCATTCTTGAAGTACCTAACCACACAGTGCCTTTACTCTGATACAGTGTCATGCCATCCCCTCAGCTGTCCGAAGGCTGATATAGGAAGATTTCCTATCCAGAGACAATGCCTCTGTAACTTTGGAAACACAGAAACAACAGAACATATACTTCTCCAGTGGTTGTATTACAGAGATATTTGTATTAGCCTAATTTTACCATTATTGAATTAATGGTAAATTTACACAGGATAATTCTACATTTGCCTACTGCTCTCAGATACCAACCTTGCTACAACATTCAGAGTTACTCTGTTCTGCATAACAGAAGATAATCTGCAACAAACACCGTTTTAATGACCACCATAGACAGTTGTTATAGAGATTTTTTTTGGCATTATTTATTGTATTTTTTTGTATTTCATGCCTTGTCATATTTTTAACCCCATTTATTTTTACCCTGCTTTTTAGATTTTTTTGAGGTTTTGTTATATTTTTTAGCTCTTTATGTAATGTTATTTTTGTGTTTTACATTTTTTATGGTTTTAAATACCTTATTCCTCCCTCCCCTTATGCTAGTCTTTGACAATAAAAAAGTTTTATTTGATAACAATAATTTTTGGCAAAATGGAATGCAGAAATGCGTGCCCACAATAAACCATTTTGAGACTATAACATTATACAGCAATGCAATAATTACTTAGGCATTTCCAACTATGTGTGTGAATGTAAAGGCACATGATTCAGATCATCCATTCAAGAAGATGATTCAGTAAAAGTGGCAGATGATCTCAGCCAAATGAGAGAGAGTATTTCTTTCTGAACTGTAAACATTATGGAAGATAACACAAGATCACCACTTGTTTATATGACAAAACAGAATTGAATTTTGAAGACTAGTCCATTCATGGTGGTTACTTATGATAGATATATGCAATTTTCAATTTCAAAAGCAGATTGCTTATATTTCTGAATATCAACTTCTAGGTATAACCGCAATAGAGGGAATCTAATTGGCCATTGTAGAAAGCAATATTATAATAAGTTAGATCTGGCTTGATTCCAAAAGGCTCTTTCATTAATTTCTCCATAATATAATTTGCTTCTATGATATTACTTTTGTTAGATCATTTTGTTGGATTGTTACTATGCAACTTGTTTCTTCAACTTGTTGGGAGGTGCGTGGGGGGAGTGTCAGGTCTACTTGGAGGCTTTTTGTTAGCTTGTGGCACAATTAATAACAATAGCATTTTTAACTGTAACAGTTATGGTGTGCACGTCCATCCAATGAAAGCAATCGATAAACTGCAACACTGCTTTTTCCAACAACTCTTAGCTTATTTGATTTTAGCAAAATAAGCTTCACCAAGCCATATTGGAAAGATAAGAAATAATAAGTGATTTCAAGGACTTTCTACATATCCAAACTGATTTTTGTTTTGTTTTCAATGGGAGTAATATCAGGTAACAGATAATCAGAGTTAAAAGGGACCTTGTAAGTCATCTAGTCCAACCTCACACCCAAGTGGGAGACCCTACACCATTTCTGACAAATGGCGGTCCAATCTCTTCTTGAAGGTCTCAAGTGATGGCGCTTCCACAACTTCTGAGGGCAAGTTGTTCCATTGGTTGATTGTTCCCACTGTCAGAAAGTTTCTCTTATTTCCAGATTAAATCTCTCCTTGTTCAGTTTCCATCCATTATTCCTTGTCTGGCCTACAGGCGCACTAGAAAATAGCTTGACTCCTTCCTCTCTGTGGTAGCCCCTCAAATATTGGAAGACTGCAATCATGTCTCCCCTGGTCCTTCTCTTTACTAGAGTAGCCATGCCCACTTCCTGAAACCGTTATTCATATGTTTTAGTCTCCAGTCCCCTAATCATCCTGGTTGCTGTTCTCTGTACCTGTATCCTCCTAAGCATTTAAAAATCATGGAAAAAAATAACTTTAGGTGGCAAATACAACTATATATTAGTTGATTTTGCCATGGGGAACTATGATCAATCATTTCATTTCTCCCCCCAGAACAAAATCTTATGCCAGACAGCCAAGAATTTTATCATTCTATACACACATGGGCATAGGAACCTACTGGAATGAGGTACTTTGTAAGGGAATTAACATATTTTTAAAAACTGCAGTGGTCCATACTGAATACAGTGTAGTTGAGAAATAGTTAACAATTCTTTCAAAGAATGCTCAGAAAATACAGTTTCATATTATTTTCTTTACCTCTATATTACAATCACTTCGTCCAGTGTACAAAAAAAAAAAAGCTAAGCAATATTAAAATCCTCCCCTCCCCTCAGGTTACTACATCAAAATAGAACCTAGTTCATAGTTCTAGATACTAACTGCTGTTATCTTTCTTGAAGGAAGAATTAATGCCACCCACCTTTTTCATTTGAGCATAATTCAGTGTGCATCACATAGGATTTTGAGGAACTTTTGTCTCATCCTAAACAAGAAGAAACTGCGGCTCTCTATAGTAATTAATTGAGCAAGTATCTTTTCCTAAGTCTACTTTGTCTTAACCAGGTGGGATTGTGTAAATTAGATAAGTAATTATACTTACTAAAAACTTTACCATTATAAAATACTTGGTGAAGGAACCTTTCAATCCAATTATACTAGCATATTATGTAACTATATTGCCATGATTGGATTGATAAATGAGAATTTTCAAGAATATTCTATCACAAAGGTAGAAGCATGTATATAAAGAAAAGTTTGAAAGAATGGGCGTTGGTAGAAGTTACCCTGAACGCCCTTTCTATTTATGCTGCGAGAGGATGGGTTGACTCCTCCCTATGATGTCATTTAGCTGAGTCTGTATTAAGATATAAAAGCCCCCAGGAGAGACCCCAGCTTTGGCGAAGATACGTGACAGACTGAAAGGTGTCTCTGAAAGCACAAAATGAATACAGAAATATGACTTACCCTCTCCGGATGAATCAAGGGAGGGGCTGGGCTCTCTCGCAGCATAGATAGAAAGGGCATTCAGGGTAACTTCTACCAATGCCCATTCTACTCCATGCTGCATCGAGAGCCCAGGATGGGACATACCAAAGCTTGCATGTCCACGGGCAGGTCCTCGTCCAGCTCATCACACCGACTGTTGAACCACTCGCTGAAGCACCCATCTGCCGAAGGCAGCAGTCGCTGAGGCAAAGGCATCCAGATGTCTGATGAAAGGAGACGGGGATGTCCATGTGGCCACACAACAGATCTCCTCCAAGGGTGCTTGGGTTGCCCAGGCAGCAGAAGTGGCCACGCTTCTGGTAGAATGCGCCATCAGACCTCGAGGAACCAGAAGGGCCACAGCTTTGTTCTCTGCTCAATGCAAGATCTGACCCACCTGCTAATCATTGGAGAAGAGGCCTTGTGCCCCAAGTGAGAAGGGAAAAGGAAACAAACATGGCTTCCGACTTCCTGAAGGAGGAAGTGCGCTTAATGTATATTCTAAGAGCCCTTCTTATGTCTAGCATGTGCCACTGATGCTCTAAGTCAGGTGCGGGAGGGGGCAGAAGTCAGGCAACACAATGCCCTGGGACCTATGAAACCAGGTGTTAACCTTTGGAATAAATGAGGGGTTCAGACAGAGAACAACCCTATCATTGTGAAAGGAACAAAAGTCCTGTCTGATGGAAAGAGCAGCGAGCTCGGATACCCACCTGGCTGAAGTGATGGAAACGGGGAACACTACCTTCAGAGTCAGGAAACGAAGAGACACTGTTCTAAAAGGTTCAAAGGGGGGCTTCGTAAGGGCATTAAGGACCACATGAAGATCCCAGGAAGGATACCTGTGAACCACCAGTGGGTGCAGGTTGGAAGCCCCTTTCAAAAACCTCCTGACTGAAGGGTGATGGGATAAGGAAGGAAGCGAACCCCATGAAAGAACCAAGGAGAGGGCCTCAACCTGCCTGCGTAAGCTGTTGGGGGCCAAACCTTTCTCCAGACCATGCTGAAGGAATCTAAGAACCTCTGCCAACTGGGCTGAAGCAGGAGAGAGACCCTCCCTCAGGCACCACCGGGAAAGGACCTTCCAGGTGGCATCATAGATGTGCCTTGTAGAAGGTTTGTGAGATGCCAGGATAGTGATGATGAGCCTTTCTGGAAGATCAGCCTCCTCTAGCCGCTGCTGTTCAAGTGTCACATGGTTAGCTTGAGCCACTGGGACTCTGGTGGAGCAGAGTCCCCTGATGAAGGGAGATTAGATGGGCTGGGATACTCCAAGGAGAAGCCACCGATAGGTTGACCAGGTCTGCAAACCAGGGCCTCCTTGGCCAATAGGGTGCCAGGAAGAGGAGCTCCGCTCATTCCTCCAACATCTTCCGAATTACTGCCAGAATGATGAGAAGCAGGGGAAAGGCATAGAGGAGACCTTTTGGCCATCTGCACCGAAGAGCATTGGTCCCCTCCGCTCCCTGGCAAGGAAACCTGGTGAAGAATCTGGTGACCTGGTCATTTTGAGGAGTGGAAAAGAGATCCACCTCCGGTGTTCCGAATCTGAGGGAAAGGTCCCTGAATAGAGACAGAGGAATGGACCATTCTGCTTAGGACTTGTCGACCCCGGAGATGTGGTCCACCGAGATAAACAACAGGTGTTTCTCTGCCCATAACACCAACTGTAGAACCCCTCCCATGAGGGCTCTGGACCTTGTCCCCCCTTGCCAGTTTACATGAGCCATTGCGGTCATGTTATCCATAAGGACTAGAACATGACAGCCGGTCACTGAGTGCCTGAAATGCTTGAGAGCCAGAAAAATGGCTTTGAGCTCTACCAATTTATGGGAGGAGTCTGCTCTGACCTGGACCAAATGCCCTGAGCTATCTGGCCCTGCATATGGAAACCCCAACCCAGGAGGCTGGCATCGTTGATTATCACTAGCCTCTCTGGGACCCTGAACAGGAGTCCCTTCCAGATTAACGGGGAATGCCACCAATTGAGAGATCTCCAGATTTGTGGCAGGAGTGGGACCTTGATGGATGAGTGACTGGTTCCTGCTCATTGGTAGGGAAGGAGGAACCACTGGAGTGGACAGGAGTGGAAAAATCCATGGCTCAGGAGATATGACAAGGTAATTTGCAGATCCTGATGGGCTGCATGGATGGAGGAGGACAGAATCAAAATGTCATCCAAGTAGCATTGGATCCTCACTGGAACAGAATGCAGAGATGCCATCAATGCTGCCAGAACCTTCGTGAAGACCCTTGAAGCCGATGAGAGGCTGAAGGGAAGTGTTCAATAATGATAATGGGTATTCTGATAACAGAAACGGAGAAACTGGCGATGATGAGGCCAAATGGGGATGTGGAGGCAAGCCTCCATGAGATCAATGGAAGAGAGATCGCCCTCCCGAATGCTTTCTAAAATAGAATGCAGAGTCTGCTTTTTAAATTGCCTGTATTTTACAAATTGGTTGAGAAATTTTAGATCAAGGATGGCTCGCCACCCCCCCCCCGCGAGGCTTTGGGAACAATGAAAAGGCGAGAGTAAAGCCCACATCCCCGTTGAGAGGGGGGAACAGGTTGAATAGCTCTGATTTCAAGAAGGTGTTGAATGGCCTGATTCATGAGGGCTTGCCTTGAAATGTCCTGAGAGACAGGAAAGATCAAAAAAATTTCTGGGGGTGGTGTTAGGAAGGCCAATTGTAACCCTGCCCTAATAGTGCTGAGCATCCAGGCATCCATCATTGACTCCTCTCATTTGGAGGCAAAGAAGGCTAGGCGACCTCCGATGGGTGGGGAGAATGAGGGATTACTTAGAGCGACAGAAGGGATGACCCACCCCCAAAAGGGTCGTTTACCAGTAGAAGGTTGTTGCCTGCCAGATGCTTCCACACGTTGGTCTTAGCGTTGGGAGTATGGCCTCTGAGACCAGGGGAAGCGGGATGAAGTCTCCGCTCGAACAGCAGGAGGGCGATAAGGAGCTGGGCGATAGTCGGCTTTCTTCCCAGAGGAAGAGAGAATTTTACGTTTATCTCTGGTTTCGATAAGTTCCAGAGCATCGCCAAAATGCTTATCGTCTGCGAATGGAACTGAAGCCAGCTTCCATTTTTGGCATGACTCCACCTGCCAATTTCGGAGCCATAACAGTCTTTTTGCTGGTACTAAAGATGCCATGGCCCTAGATGCAAATTTGGTGGAATTGAGAATAGCATCTGCAGTGAATTCTGCCGCTGCAATAATCTTATTAAGGTCTTGGTGAGACCGAAGGTCAGAAGCAGGCAATCTATTCTGGAGTTGGCACAGCCACCGTATGGATGCCCTCGTAAAAAAGGATGCTGCTGTTGAAGCCCAAACAGCCCATGCAAGCGGCCTGGTGATTGCTCTTGAGGGTCTATCTGGAACGTTTATCATCTGGTTTTAGGGTATCTTCTGGTTCCGTGGGAGTGCCAGAAGATGAGAACGAGGCCAGAACTGGAATGTCAACAGAAGGCACTGCCAGGGCATTGTCCAGGGCTGCGCTGATTTTGTAGAAACGCTTATCCAGAGAAGATGGGTGAGGACCTGCCAAAGGAAAAGCACACTGTTCCTTGACCATGTCCAGGAACAAAGTGGGAGAAGGCAAAATCTATGCATGCACTACAGGCTTGGAGAAGAGTGAGTCTCCTTGGCTAGAGGGATTTCTTTGTGGTTCAGGAGCCACTTCCTCCGGTGACAGCTTGGCAGTACCAATGCCTTGCTGAGTAATGGCCTGAAGAAAGAAGGATTGAAGACCAATGCAGAGGATGTCTGCTCTGGGTGAGAATCCTCTTCCTCTGAAAGATTTTGGTCAAAAGTCTCCCCCACTTCATGCTCTGAACGAGAGGAGTAACTGTGTTCAGATGGTGAAGCCCTTCCCTCCTCATCAACTTCGTCCCATTCTGGTAGAGAAGAATGGACCCTGAGGTCCTGGGGCCTGTGTAAATCAGGGTGATGAGGCAAGAAATTTATAGATTG
>NW_028262487.1:0-25018 GCF_049901715.1 Pseudonaja textilis | reverse complement strand
CTCAGCTTATCACAGAAACTCTTCACAGGTCAGTGTCCATCCCTCCACATCAATCTCTTAGCTCATTACGTTAAGTCAGTGGCCCCCAATCTTTTGGGCACCAGGGACCAGTTCCACTGAGAGAAGTTTTTCTGCGGACCAGAGGGTACTGGTTTCATGCGCGGATGGGGCTTCACCTGTTTGTGTGGCCCTGTTTCTAGCATGCCATGGATCAATGCCGGTCCATAGGCCAGGCGCTGGGGAACCCTGTGTTAAATGAAACATCCATCAGGGCAACCACAAGAAGTGGTTTCAAAAAAACAGGGTGGTGGTAGTTATGGCCACAAGATCAAACTCTGCCCCTTTTCACATGTGCCCACTCAGTGTTTGATTATTCATTTGCTTTTAAGTTTGTTAGTTTATAAAAAAATTGACAAAGTTCTGACAAATGCAGACTATATCCTAGTAACATTTATGAACAGTACAAAAAATTACACTTCTAAAGAGGAACTTAGGTTTGATGTGCTTATTTTATTTTCCACAGTGGTTTACTCCTTTTGAGCAAAATAAAATGTATGAGTGAACAAAACATGATTTTCTTTCCTTTTAATGGAGCTTGAATGGGAGAATCCACAGGTTCAGAGCACTTGCATCTTTCACCTTGTTGACGTTATTTGTATCGCATGTGCTGGTCATGTTTCCTTGGGGACAAAATATACAACTTACAACAAAGCAACTCTGAGACTTTACGCTAATGTTTGAGCAACATTAACCCTAAAATTAAATTTTTCTTTGCTTGTTTCCCTTTGGGCAAACCTACTTCGCCCAGTGGGTTTTCGCCTCCATGATTTAATTAGGAGCCTTGTAAAAATTTAACAGAAAAAACCTTTCTTGGCTTGATGATGAGCAATACTTCACCTGTTATTTTCAACCTGAAAAGCACAGGAAAGCACAGAAAAAGATCGAGTGCCAAGCATAACAGATAGGGAGGAAAAGATATAAACAAGTTGACTAAATAACCCATGTGCATTCAAGTTGTAAAGATAAAGGTGTTTGTCTTGGCATCCAGAGATCATTTAAAGCTATACTGAGATTCATTTGGTTTCAGCTTAGACTATTGCATGAACCCAGCTGTAATGATTTATAAACCAGGGGGTCAACCTATGGCTCCAAGATTACATTCAGCTCTTAAAATCTTTTAGGTGGTCCCTTCTAGTGCAATTATTAAAATTGATAACATTTTATTTATTAAAAAACACTTATATGTCCACCTATCTTATAACCAACTCTGAGCAGCTCTCAATCAAAAGTTAAAACAGCGTAAATCCATGATAAAATCATAAAACTAAAACTAAAATCATAAAACATTAAAAGGCCAAGGCAAAGTTCTGATATGCAGTCGTCTCATTTTATTTTCGTTCAGGGAGAAAAAGCCAGGTCTTCAGAGCTTTAGAGAAGACTAGGAGGGTAGAGGCCTGCTGAGTTTCAGGGAGCTCTTCCCTAGGGCACTGACATCTCCTGCTCAAGGAGCAGGTGGCAGTCATAGCTAGATGGTCTTTGGACAGATTTCTTTTGGTGTACCAATTGCACCCTTTTCTGAATGGGGAGGCCTTCTCGTGACTCATGCCTTGGTCACCTCCTATTTGGATTACTGCAAAGTGCTCTAAATGAGCCATGCTTAAAGACCACCAGCAAACTTCAATTGGTCTAGGATGCAGCAGTGTACAAAGTAATTGGGGAGGGAAGCTAGGTTTGCCCTTGTAACACCTCTGTTGCACAGACTGCACTGGCTTCCAGGTATAATTGAAGGTGCTTATCATCACCTTTAAGCACTTTATAAAAGGATCACTTATTCCTAAGGACATATTTCAGGTCAGATAGGATAGGTGTGCCTTTCCCCTAAGTATTGCAATCTGATGACAGCTGGAAGTATGACTCTTCTGTCATGATTTTATACTACCAAGAGGTAGAAAAACACATAAAAATTCTTTATTTAGGTTAACACTGTTAAAACATAAATAAAAAAACACTTTTCTTCAGATTAAAACACCCTTTTACCTGCCCCACTTTGACCTTTGTTCTTCCATAAAAACGTATGATCTCCAGTAGAAAAAATTCCCTCTTGTATGGAGCTAATCTAAGTCTCAGTACAATATTTATACTGAGGGATGGGCCAATCTCAGTGGGACAAAACCAGTGGTGGGATTCAAATTTTTTTTACTACCGGTTATGTGGGCGTGGCTTGGTGGGCATGGCAGGGGAAGGATAGTGTAAAATCTCCAGTCAGAGGTAATATGTTCCATATTAGCAGGCTTGAAACTCTGCATTGCTATTGGTCAACCAAGAGAACCACCTGATTGGACAGCCAAGACGGCTGTGATTGGCTTGCTAAGAGTCTACCGTGATTGGATGAAACCAATCGTGGGAAACTCAAAGCGATGTCATTGGCAGCCTAGCCGCGGCCGGCTCTATAAAAAGAGCTGCCGCGAGCCCTGTTTTTTACTCAGATCTAGCCTGTAAATAAAGAGCTGTTGTTCACTTATTCTGAGTCTCTCATCTCTATGAGCCCGACCTTTCGAACTTAACATAATATTTGCCGGTTCTTTGAACTACTCAAAATTTCTGCTACCAGTTCTCCAAAACTGGTCAGAACGTGCTGAATACCACCTTTGGACAAAACGGTCCCTCAAATAGCCTGGACCCATGCCATGAAGGGCTTTAAATGTGATTATCAACTCCTTGAATTGCACCCAGAAGCAGAGCAGCACTCAATGTGCCTCATGAAGTATTGATGTTACATGGGCCATTCTTGAGGCCCCAAGAACTGCTTGCACCTTCACATTCTGCACCAGCTATAGCTTCTGAATGCTCTTCAAGGGTAGCCCCACAGACAGCACATTGCAGTTGTCCAGCTGTGAGGTGACTGAATGACTAAGTGCAAGGACTCTGATCCAGGAAAGGCTGCAACTGCCACCTGCTTTTTGAGCAGGAGTCACAAATCCAGGAGAACCTCCAATTTGCAGACTGGATCCGTCTGGGGTAGTGCGACCACATCCAGAATTAAAGTTGACTCCCACAGCCTCCAGGCACCGAAAGAGGGCAGTAACAGGACAGAAGAGGACTGTATCCTGAGCTAGAGCACAATTTCTAATTTTTTAATCCTACTTTCATTATTGTTATTTTTATAAATAAGGCAGCAAACATCTAATATTCCTTCCTCTGGCTATTTTCTCTGCAACAATTCTGTGAGATGAATTGGCTGAGAGTGAATGACCCAAAGACATCCAGTCAGTACTCACAATGTTCTGCTTTCTAGCCTGCTGCCTTAACCACTAGACCAACATGGCTGTCTTCTGAAATAACCAATAAATTTGGTTTCAATCTGAATTTCAATTTGAATTTCAATAATCCCATGATATTGTATATTAAGTGAAAGATGAAAAAGCATTTGACATGGAAAACAAGGATTGTAATATTATATATAAAGCCATCAATTGTTTAAAAAATCTATATCATGTCTTAATTTTACATCATACATTCCATACCTAATGTGCATTTTTAAAAGACCAGTGAAATATATTACAACTCTGTAAAGTTAAATATTTGAAAGCAATACTTTGCTTTAGATCAGATTTTCTAAAATATAAACAAAACTCTTATCATGTTAAGCATTGCATTCATAAGGAAAATATTTTGGCTTTGAACAGAGACACTTTTCATTCTGCATAATCAACCAGGAAGCTGAAGGATAAGAAGAAAGATATTGTTCTTCAGCCTGATCTTCAAGAACTCAATCTTGTTGGGTGGAAGAGAACTTAAAATAGCATTTTCTAAAATAATAACGGGAAAGAACTAGAACTCATTTCAAATTTGGGGGAGAAAGGGCCTTAACAATAATCAGCTTAAAGTCACCCCAACTTAAAAGGGCCAGTGTTTCTTGTCAAGGTTTAATGACATGGGGGTGGCAAGTGAGTTGACCCAGAAAATGGTAATTTCCTGTCAAGAGCTCTCCAACAAATGTCGCCTTTATACTAGGTGAAGATCGCTCGGCCCCAGTGTTTTGAGATCAGCGTGCTTAAGCACTCTTCATTAAACTGGATGCAGAGTGTGAAAGGTGATTCAGGCTTCTTGGGCAGGCATCCGCGCAGATGGTGAAGCCTCGGACACTCCAACAAGGCTGAATAGATGCTTCACTGGTGGAGTTAATAGGGAGGCAGGATCCAAGGCGGATTTTAAAAATATTGTTTCTCAATAGTCTCTTCACTGGAAGGGGGGAAAATGTCCCTGACTCATTTGCAATTAGCTGACCTACCCGTACAAATCTTTCCATGCTGGAGCTTCAGCCATCACAGATTTTATTGTAAAAATACTACATATTTGCAATGCCATATTATTTTCCAGCAGTTATTCTTTCTTATATTCATGACACATTCATAAATGCAGCTGCATCAACGGGGGGAGTGACAGGGTTGGCTACACAGAGAAACAACTCACTGTGTCCCCCCCCCTCCCCTTGTTTTTACAGTTATTTATTAGCCTTTCCATTTTGCCTGGACTTGTTTGCCTCAGAACGTTAAATAAAACAAGGAATGGTGGATCATTGAATCTATGCTGATGTTTAAGGAGATTCTTTTTTTGTTTGGCGATCTGTTCTGCCAATGAGAAGAAAGAGTTTTTGTCCCACCATGTTTCAGTAATGGCAACTATACCATATCTGCCTTCCTGTAGTAATACTTCAAATTCACCCTGTTTGCTTCCTAAACTTTGAGTGTTAGTGTATAGGCATTTGAATCCTTCATGGGTCTTGGATATGTTTCTTATATCTCCTACTTTGTAATTGGGATTTCCATCCTTTCCATTACTCTCTACTTTGATATGTTTTTCTTTTTCTTTTATTTCTTCTTTCTCTTTATTCCCTACCTCCTTAGATTAGTTATCTAATCACTAGATTAGTTATCTAGTGGTTTTTACTTGGAATTGGGTTCTAAAGGTCATGAAGATTGGCCCTCTTCCCCACTCAATTTTAATTTAAAACTCTTTTGATAAGATGAGCCAGTTGTTTTCCAAATATATTATTTCCAGTTCTTGTGAGGTGCAGTCCATCCATTGCCAATAGCCCTTCACATAGGTAATGTAGAACATGATCTAGGAAGCCATGGTCTCTCTTGCCCCAGTATTACGCTTTGCATCATGCCTCAATGAACGATACAAGAAATGATTTATTTATTTATATTGAAAATTTTGTACACATTAAAAGCCAAATTTAAAGAAAAAATAGGAAAGAAGGAAAAAGGGCTGTAAAAAAAAAAATTATGAAATACGACTTCTGTCCTTCTCTTCAACAAACACAATCTTATAATCCTCCTTCCTATATATCTTACAAATTCCTTCAAGCCCTCACTTTGTCTACATCTTTTTTAATCCTCAACCCATTTTTTCTTCTTTCCGCAAAAAAATCCATATAAGGTTTCCATCTAGAAATGACTCATCAAATATTAGTATATCTCATTGAAAATCTTTTTTTTTTTTAACTAGACCTTTTTCCCCATTTAGAAATAAAGAATATGGTTTCCAAGTGAGAAGATAGAGGTTTCAGGTAAGCCTGAAACCTGAAGCAAAAAGGGTCTGGAGTAAAGGTGGAAACTGTGAATGAAAAAAATAATTTCACATCAAGGCTTATTCCCATACCATAGAATTTACAGCTTATCTGCTTGATTTTTCACCTTACTTTAGTTGCAAGATCAGGAACTTTTCACTTAGGAATTCATTAAAACATTCAGTGTAACTCGGTGTGCCAAAATGTTTGCCTACAATTGTACAATATGTGATAGTTTATGATACAATGAAAGAAACCTTTATTTTATATTAATTGCAATAACCTTTATTATTTATCTTATGCTTGCTGATTTGATGGAGTAGGTATAGATGTATTGTATACTGGGTTAAAATTCCTAGACCAACTTTGTTTTCCCTTGCACAATCACAGATTTTTGTATTTCCCACCATAAAAAGTTAAGGAGACAGTTTTGTCAGAATTTGCATCTTATTTATTTCTTTTCTGGGAGGGGGGGAGAGGAATCTGAAATATAATTGCATGATAAATGTTTTAACAATATACTTTTGCATCTGTAGTACCCTTTCAATAGCCCGTCTTCACGGATGGAGCCCTGTTTGATGAGCAGCACCTCAAGATTGCATCCATCTCCAGTTACACCTCGCTGGCCAGAGGTGCCCTCGGCAAACCCTTGTTATACAAGTCCACCAATGCATTCCACAAGATATGGAAATTCCAGTGACATGTACACCCCATTAACCACACGGAGAAATTCTGAATATGAGCACATGCAACACTTTCCTGGCTTTGCTTACATCAATGGGGAAGCAACCACAGGATGGGCAAAATAAACACGACTGGTAATAATATCAATCCTACATATTTAATAAAAAACACAGACAAAAAAATTATATGCCTGTTAGTAGAGTAATGGAAGTCTTATGTTGACATTGGTAATGACTATGAAGACGGGAAATCTCCTGGGCACATGACTATAAGCATGGCATGCTTTATTGCTCTAGGCCAGTGCAATGGTTATTCCAAACAAGCAAGATTTTAGTGCTGCTATTAGCATTATGTAGGCGAAGGTGTGTCTTTCATTTTGTGTCTTTCTCTACATGCTAAAATCTGCCCCAAGTTAGTTGTCATCTCAGTTATCTCTGAATGTTCTCCACCTGCTTTGCTTGTTCATAAACCTACAACTGCAGTTGAACTTATCTGCATCAGACAGGCCTATATTCCTCAGAACACCATGGAAACAAAATGGACTTTAAAATCATCCAGTCTGGTCATAAAAAAAAAAAACAAGTCTTGATTTAATAATCTACATTATACTAACCTACCATAAAAAGAATCCTCTCATTTTCCTGACTTGAGTCCAGTTTTTTTGTTGTTGTTGTTGTTAAAACTGTGTGGAGCTTCTTGAAATCTTCCTTCAAATGCAGCTATTAACACGGTTAAAAAAAAACTCTAGACCTTCAAGATAGATGTGGGAGATCTTATAGTGAGGTGGGCATGCTTTATTTTTTCAGCGTATGGCTTAGCATTTTATCATTATCAACTTATACAATTTAACAGCTAGAAGTGTTGACTGAGAAGCACCCAGTTTTCCTATGGGCCAGAAACAAGCCCACGGTTAAAACCAGATTGCTTCCATTTCTTCTATTTAAAAAAATAGATAAGATTTTGAAGTGCATTATAGGCAGGCAAGAGAAGGCTATCAGTGCTTTCCCCCTAAGTAAATACTTATTTTCCATTTCATATGCTTGTTCCATATGCTTGTTTTAGCTTCTCAGTGGAAGGTAGTCCCCATTTAGAAAAGCAGATCAGGAGGGAGTGCAATCAAGAGAAAATGGAAAATAACTCCTTCCTGTCACTGCTCTTCTTAATTTCTCCTGCAGCATCGAAGTGTCACATGTCATGCAAGTAATGGCATCATGGAACACAACCTGTAATGCAGTGATTATAATACTGGCTTACATATCTGAAATTTATAAAGATATCTGACATGCAGTGTTTGATCAGCATCCATATTTTCTCACTGAGACTTTGTAAATGATCTTTAAGGAAAACATATCGGAATGAGCAAATTTTTACTAGAGGAAAATGAAATAAGTTTTTTGCTTCTCTTTAAAAACCTTCACTGGCTTTTCCAGAGTTATTACTGTTGTTCTCAGTTTCTAATGATATCTGAGGCTTTTTAAAGCAGCACGTTAGTTATGTTAGGTGAATTTCAGTTGTACTTTTATATCATGGTGCACTTTCCTATTGATCAAATAAGTGTCATCTTAAAAAAAGATGTTTAGCATTGAATTATCACTGCCTTAAATTGCTGTGTTTTGTATTATGTTATCAGTATTTATATCACTCTATGGTTATTAAAGGTAATGCATCCTTAATTACAAGGGATGCTGCCCCATTTCCACAGAACATTACTGTGTCTGTGAAAGAGAAGGAGTGTATTGTAAAAACCAGGTAGGGAAAAAAATATCCACTCCTACTGAGCAGCTCACATATGGATGTTTAACATAAGCCTTAGTGAAATCCTTCTTTCCATAGCTTCATATTGCTTTCCACCTGACCCCAAGCACATCTCTAGGTCTTCTTTCCTCTGAAGTTGCTGGTAAACCAATCTGGTGATCTAGGGAATTCTGGGAGTTGCCAAGATTGAGAAACACTCATCTAAAGCATAGCTTGTAGTTGGATAGCCTATTGCAGGGATGTCAAACTCACAGCCCGCAGGCCAGATGCTGGCCACACCCCCACCAGGCTTAGCGAAGGGGGGGGAGTCCCAATTTGTCACATGATGCCACTGTGATGACGCGAGTTTGACATCCCTGGTTTATTGGGGTGAGTGGAAGATTCCTAAATAGGATCTATCAAAGTCTTGATATTGGACATTAAGACTATGGAAATTAGCACAAAAGCATCCAAGAAGAGAGCTATTTGGGCTCCTATGGGACAACTGTTATGGTAAGAACCTTATGAGAGCAAAACAAAAGTGAATGCTATGTGAGACTTATAAAAGATGACAACCCATTTATAAAACCTGATCCTGGGCTCCTTTGCCAAGACAACTCCTTACATTTATACAAATCTCAAAGTTGTGCCTTTTAAAACCTATTCTGTGTTATGTAAAGTAAGGGAAAATTGTATTTTTGAGCCTTATTTTTCATTGGTATATTTGGTCAAATTCATAGTTCTTTGTGATTTTTTTTTGTAGAAGAACTATTAACATAGGGTGTTATACTTCTGTATTATATAAAAAGCACCTAGTAATTATGGTGGACTTATTACCCTATGGGTAAGATATTACAAGAAAATCTGGCATCAGGCATTTTAATAATTGTTTTGTAAATAAAATATTTGATAGCACTCAACTGTGGTGATAACTGTTTATGGTTAAAATGGAATTGTGTTATTTGTACAGTTATCCAATATATATATATAAATATATATATATAAAGACTTTTCACACTTAAATAAAAATGGAACCAATATTATCTTAATTAACTTGAAATATTTTAAGATCTAGACAGGCAACCAAGAATGGTGGTTTATATATATTATACTTCTAAATGTGTCAGAAAGATTATCTACTGTATATTACATAAAATAAAATAAGTTTGGAACCAAAGTTAAAGAAGAACTTTCCTGCTCTCTGTTCTGCAAAATATCTCTGGAGAGTTGATGGCTTGTTCGTAGGAATAATTCCTCAACCATGTGGGATGGTATCAGAGGAATTTTCTGAAACAAGGTAGATTATGTAAGGTCATATGCTTATACCTCCTTTTCAAGATATTTG
Organism: Pseudonaja textilis; assembly: GCF_049901715.1. Classification (NCBI taxonomy): domain Eukaryota; kingdom Metazoa; phylum Chordata; class Lepidosauria; order Squamata; family Elapidae; genus Pseudonaja; species Pseudonaja textilis. The sequence continues at coordinate 15,680 of NW_028262487.1, read as the reverse complement.
TCCCCCTCCACAAAAAAGTTGGGAGAGATGTTTTCTGATCCTGAATAACATGTGGTATTTTGCAGAGGGTTAATGAGACTTCCCCCAAATCTCTAGAGGTTTTCAGGATTTTTTCCCCAGGTAGCTGCAGAAAGGAGAGGATTAACAGGCTGCTTATTTGTAATTATACTTATGTGAGCAGTTCCTGCAGCCATAGCCCATCATAAATTTTCTGTAATTCAACATTTTTTTAAAAAAAGGAAGGGGACTCTTCCTATGCTTGTTCCTGAATGCTATTCTCACTGTCTTCCCAATGTTTTAATGACCACTTAGTAATAAATTAGAGAACCAGTTTTGTGCAGTGGTTAAGGCATTAGGCTAGAAACCAGGAGACTGCGAGTTCTAGACCTGTCTTGCCTTATGCATGAAAGCCAACTGGATGATCTTGGGCTCTTTCTCAGACCCAGAAAGTAAACAATGGCAAACCATTTCTGAAAATCTTGTCCAGGCAATCATCACAAGTCAACACTGACTTGAAGAGACCCCTCCCAAAAAATCCAGTTAATGATTAATTTTAAGAAAAAGTTATTGAAGGAGATTTTTGAACAGTGAATGGCATCCCCATTTGAAGAGCAACATTTTAAACTATATATTGTATTCCATCTTTTGTGTCATTTGCTTTTGAGTTGAACAGATTTCACTGTCAAAAATATGTTCAGTTCTGGGACTCAAGAGATTATAACTCTTGGTTATGAAGGAAGTCACCTTCAATTACATATTGCTGACTGTTCATGAATAATTGTCTTCTATCTGATCTTATTTCTTTGAAGACAATTTCACTTCAGCCACAGAAAGGAGTGATTAAGTTTATTCCATCATAACTTGCTTTTATTTATATTGTGGAATTAAATATTAATGAAAGATCATGCCCAGTACTTGATCTCCGCTTTCAACAAATACATCCAACCAAGATTCAGAATGAGAGTGTTTCAGGTTAGTTTTCCTCAGAAGACTTAAGTGACATCTATGTCCATGTGGCTATTCCCCCAAAACATTTGTTTGTGTTCAGCAACATTTCTTAGCAATTCAGAATGTTGTTTTTTCAGTCTGTTATCTATACTCAGCATTTTCACTAAGTGCATGGCAGTGGTCATGAAGGTCATCTTAATCCAACGGGCAGTCATGATTACAGTATTTCAATTATTCTCTTCATTTTATCAGCCAGTATACTGGAACTACCATAGCTTCTGAATTCTCAGCCACTGGGCCATATAAATATATAGAAATCCTGTCTGGGCCTTTCCCAAGTCATAGATTAGGTTCTGTCTAGATTCTCAGTCAACATGGGCTTTAATACCGTCTCTTCATGTCCTAATTTCCACAATGCACATGCAACATGCATGGGTTTGTACATGGTCTGACCAGAACTTATCATCATTCCCACTCAGAATTGGATCCCCAAGGATGGGTCTTGATTCTCCCTTTTGTATGTCTCTTAGTAGGTTTATTTTGTTATTTTTGTCACTTTTTAATGACTATAGACCCTCATGAACTGGTTAGGTAGCCCGTTATGCTGATTCATTGAGAAAAAAAAAAAGGATGCTAGAAGAGCAGTTATGCCCATAGCTCCCAATTCAGAGGCCTACTTCAATAATTTTAGGTTGTTTATTAACTATTTTTTTTTGTTGACATAACAACTCTCTAGCCAAGTCCCAGCATTTTTTTTTTTTGCAAGACATTCAGAAGTGATTTGTCTTTGCCTTTTTCCTAAGGTTGAGAGAGATCATCTGCCCAAAGTCATCCAGATGGTTTTGTGCCTAAAGCAAATGATCTCCCATTTTCTAGCCTGGTGTCTTAACCATAATACCAAACTGGCTCTAATTCATATAAATACCCAAAGTAAACTGCAACACCCATAACTCCAATATGTTAGGTTTATACAGAATAAATGTTCCTGATTAATCTGTTATCATTGAATCTGGAGAGAATTTTCAGTAATTATCTTGATCAAGTGGTAATCAAACTATTATCCAAGTATCAAAACGATACACAAATGAGATTACTCAGAATGCTTGTAAATTCTCATGACTGAGATTGTCTCAAAGAGTTGTAGTAGGTAATCCTCCAGCAATCTGAAGCTGCTCTGTGGCTATGGCATGGGGAAGGCATGTCTGATAATTTGGAGATGTAGCATTTAGCTCTGTGTGAATTGGGTAGCTATATGAATTTTAATAAATAAATTTCTTAAATAAAGGTGATAATATGAAGTTTGAGCTTCTGGAAGTAGATTAGTACTCTGGCAAATTCTTTCTCGAAAGATATTCCCCATGGCAATACAAATTTGATTAAGCATAATTATCTTCCTCCATTCATCTCCAGTTGTTGAATATGTATCCTAGTCTTGACAAGGGAAGAAAAAAGAAAAGAAAGTTTCCTTTTGTAAATTTCTTTAGTTCATTTAGATTTTACACCAAGTCTTAATGTCCTGCGATTAATTCCACCCTTAGAGGATGTGTTTATTGATAATGTTTGCACATCATTCTAAGCTGAAATGTGATTGGTTGTTCATAGTTCAGGGAACAATGCTCAACCAATTAGATCAATTCAGCTAACAACAATCAAATAATGATCAGTAAATGCAGCTATTGAATCTATTTGTGATAGTGAACACACACACACACACACACACACATATAATCATATAAAGCTTTTTTATAGAGAGATTATTTAGTATAAGGCAGGGGTGTCAAACTCATGATATCACAGGGTGTCACATGATGTATCAGGACTCCCCCCACCCCTTTGCTAAACTGGATGTAGGTGTGGACAGTGTGTGATGCAATCAAACTCCGCAGGCCAGGAGTTTGACATCCCCGGTATAAGATCTTTGCAGTATCTCTAGGATCTTCAACTACAGGTGCTTAGTACTGAATCTGGTTCCTCTGCATTCAAAACATGTGCTTTTGCTCTGATTTTATTCCTATGAAGTGTGAACACTATTGCAAAGGTTCTTTTTAACTTCCTGTTAACACCTATCTAATAAATAGTGTGAAATTATCATTGGTTTTTCTTATGGTATAGCAATTGCTTGTATGTATGAAGATTTACACAGCAGTTGGCAGTGATTTGCATTACATTTGCAAAATTAATACAGTGTGGAATTTACTGATAAATTCAGCAATGATAAATTAAGCAATTTAAAAAGGAACTGGACAAATTAATGAAATATCAGGCTATCTGGGGTTTATGGCTGTTTATTATTTCTGGTGTCACAGGCAACATTAACAATTGCTATTGAACAAGAATGGAAATGGGCCTTTGTCTTCCTAGCCATGTTGTAAATTTAGGCATTTGTTTACAACACTAAATGGACCAAGTCATGTTTTCTTGGAGGGGTAGAATCTTAGAAGGGGAACAGCAATGGAAATTAGACTAATGAAATAAACCCACCTTTTTTGTTCAGATTTCCATTTACTCTGAAGGTCAGTAGTCTTTAACAAAACGGATTCTGATCTTCTTCAGTTCATCAGCACTGATGTGACTGAACCTAAAGACCTTTTGAAGCCAACTGCCAAATATTTGCAGAGATTAAATATAGCTAGTATCAGAAAACTTGTACCATGTACTTCGCTGGACACTCCAATCTTCAAAAAAGAAATGGAATTTATTTTGGATTTTCTCATTTAATTTCTGAACCTTAACATTTTTCCTGATAACTTCACAAATATAAAATGTACTGCTGAATAGTTCCTCAGTCCATTTAGTAACCTACTGAAAAATCTTGAGAAATGCTTTTTCTGACTAAAAACTAATAAAGGTAGTTCTGGTTTAATGAATACAATTGGGACCAGTTGTTAAGCAAATTGATTGCTAAATGAAACCTGGACTGTACTTGTGTTTTTTACTTCAGCTTTCCTTTGCTTTACAGACCTGTAAAGGTCATAAATACAAAGATTAGTCATAAAGATACTTTTTCATTACACCATAACTGCAAATGGTCACCAAACAAGGACCATTTGTGCTTTGCAGTTCATGCCCGCTGGACAGCAGGTTTGGAACGGGCTAGTCAGTCAATATACACATATGCTTTGTCTTTAAGTTTTATTTATATTTTAATACATGAGTACACTAAGCATTTCACAACGCTGGAAAAATTGCTTCTTTGGCAGTTGCCCATATCATAATTTCAGGATATGTTCAGTTAACATTAGAGAAATGAACAAGTTCTTCAAGTTTGCTACTCTGTTGAGGCAGTTGCTATTATGTGAACAAACTCATTCTGTGAACTTCCATCAGGGCTTAAAAATTCTTTGAAGTTTGATCTTCAAAATATTACATTTGCCACAATCTGGAAAGGAAGTGTTTTGGGATACCTACAAAATAGAAGGCAATTTCCCATTTTTGGCTTCTTTCCACAAGTGAAGGAGAATCAGTTGACAGCTTATAAATCTTGTGCAGCTTTCAAACAGATTACGGGGATTTTAGAAACCATTTGTGGAGACAAATAAAGAGAAGATAGTGAAGGACACACATGTTGGAGTTTTTTTGAAGCACTGGAATGACTTTGCATTGCTTTGTGTTTATTGAACTGGAGATTCTCACAAGATAATTTATTTTGGAGCAGGTTACATTCGTCAAGGTATACTTGCTAGAAAACCAGTGCAATTTGTAATAGTTAAATTTATCCTTCCAGTAGATGTGCTCTAGATCTATGATTAGCTAAACAATGCAAAGCTATACTAATAACTTTTTAATTTAAAAAAACTTAAGTGAAATCAAGTATATTTATCACCACTCTTCTGCTACTGGGAAAATTGACTTCTCATGGAGGCATTATTTAAATTAATATTAAGTAACAATTAATCCCTTGAGCTAATCCACAACGATATAAACCAAATAGTTTGATAGTGTCAAAGAAATTGTGATTCAGGTGCCCCTTGAACAAATGTTATCTATAAAAAAAAAATTGTCCAAAGAGTTGGCTGTGTGTGAATAAGTTACAGCAAAAATTGTATCATGGACTTTAACAAATCAACATTTATTATGGTAATACTGTAGTTTTTTGTGGATTAGAATCCACTTGACCTGATTCAGGAAATGATATTTTCAATTCCAGATTGGGATTACATGGAAATAAAATGGAGAAAATACTTTTAATTTAAGAATAGCCAAGACAGAAAAAGAAAATAAAAAGTATACACAAATATTGTATGCCATATATACTTTTGGGAGAGGTGCCTTTAAGTCTGCTTTTGACTCCTAGAGACTTCCTGGATAAGCCTCTGGTTTTCTTGCCAAGGATTTTTGGAAGTTGTTTGCATTTGCCTCCTTCCTAGGGTTAAGCAAGTGATTGTCCCAAGGTCACCTAGTTGGCTTCAGACCTAAAATGGGACTAGAACTCAAAGTCTCTAGCCTGGTACCTTATCCATTACAGTACACCAAACTGATTCCCATGCATGAATTTAGGTAGCTCGGCATATTCATCAGTAGATATACGTTCTACTGATAGATATACGTTCAAGACTTTTCCACCCAGGAACTAGATAGAGCTTAAAGTAACATTCTGCTCTCATCTCATAATTTCCATTTGAACTGAGATGTGTTTAGTGTGGCTAATGTCAGAGCGACCCTGTTAGCATGGGCAAGGGGTGTATAAGCTACCCAGAAGGGAGGGGAGGAAGCGTGCTAATTAGAAGGGGAGGGAGCGAGAGAAATTCAAGTCCGTTTCAGTTTCAGATCGCTGGACGAGGAACGCCATGACATGAGTCCATGTAATACCTTTTATTCCCAAGGTGTTGTGTACAAGAGCAGCTCCCATTGATTACAAGAAATTGAAAGCCTTGGCTTTCCAAATGAAAAATGAAAGATCCTATTCTAACTTCCCCATCTCCATCCTTTCCTTTGTTGCACAACCCTCCGCCGAACAAACAAAAGAAAAGAAAAAAAAGCCCACAATGCATTCACATCCTTTCTTAAAGCGTCTCCATGGGGGCAACCCCAAAGGCTGCCGGAAAATGTAGTCTCCTCTAAGAACCGCCACACGCCCATTTCTTCCGCAACATCCCCACCCCCGGTGTAAATAACAGTCCAACCAATAAAAGGTGAGACACCCGCCTCTTCGGTTTCCCGTTAGCCAATCCGGATCCGGTATTGCCTCCGGAGGCGGGGACAGTTGCCGGGGCTTACCGTGGCGTCATTCGAGGTCAAAGGTAGTAGAGTTAAAAAAAAAAAAAAAAAAGAGGCGGTGGTTGTTGCTGCTGCTGCTGCTGCTGCTGCTGCCTGGCCGTGTGGACGAGCTGGCCGCCTGGACGCGCCCTAGTCAAGAATGGCGGTGGAAGCGGCGCTGGCAGCGGTCGGAGGGAGAGACGGGGCCGAGCAGGTCCTAAGCCGCTTCAACGAGCAGGTACTGACAAGATCCCGCTGGTCCTCGCTCTCCGTTAGCGGCACCAAGCGCCCCCCACTTTTGTAAGCCTTCGGGGCACCCTTCCCATCTTCCGCCCTCCAGGTGCTGGAGAGGCAGCGCCCATAATTCCCGCTTGCATTAAGCCTGGGGAGAATGGGAGTTGCAGTCCGCGCACTCTTGCACGATGCCAGGATGGAGAAATCTCCGAGGCAGTCCCCGCCTCTGTTGCCAGGCATCTGGGCATCCTTCTTGAGCCCTTCATTGGGGTCCGGGCAGCCTTGACGGACTCGCCCTTGCTGCTCTCGAGAGAAGCCGGTTCTTGCACACACACCCGGACACTGTAATGAATGAGATGCCTCAACCTTCCCCAACCTGGTGCCCTCCAGCTGCGTTGTCCATCATCTCTCTCCACCCGTCAAAGCCTTTGGAGGGCACAAGGCTGGCTGTGTGGCTTTATGGAGGACGTCCTGGGCATAACCAGCTTCTCCCAGCAAAGTGCATAATCTGGGTAATAGTGCATAAGATTGCAACGACTTTGCCTCTTCCATGCCATGCTACGCCATCGTTACCTTTGTGTCATGGGAAGCTGACCCTTTTTGTTCTGCCAAATACGAGCATTCAGTTCTGCCTATCATCCACAACAAGGATGCTTTTTCTTTCTTTCTAGGCTTAATGCACTTCTTGTATCTTTTCCAGTAATAACATTATATTCTCTTAACTGTATCTATGTATCTATCTTATCTATCCACCTGAGTCAATGCTATTTACTGTTACCCATCAGGTCTGTCATTTTCTGTCCAACATTCAACACTGCCATGGTGATCACCATTACAATTGTGTAGGCTGTAATTTTTGCTATTTCAATATTTATATTTTTTCCAGAATGTAATGCACATATTCTCAAAAACCTTTCTCACTTCCTTTAGGGTCGTGAATTACTTCCTCTTCTGTGTATGCATACGAAAATGCAAGCTTATGCTATGAATTCAGCAAAGTCTGTAGCAAAAATGCATGACACTGTTAACCACATTAAAGATTCTATAACAATTAACTATAATTTTTATACACCTCTGATGCAAAAAAGATCAAAAATTAAGTTCCATGAAAACAAGTAACTGATTTAATTTTTCTCCAAGGTTATATTTTTAGCACCTTTTCTCTTTGAACATTCATCATTTTTAGAATTTTATTTTTTTGATAATGTGAAGAATTGAAAACAAAACTCCTCATTTGACTAGATACAGACTGATGATTGGGTGTGTGTGTGTGTGTTAGAAGTTTAATAATTGATTTCCTCTACTCCTTTGGGTACTCCTCTACACAAGATTACCTTCTGTTAACACCCCTACCCTCTGCCCAGGTAGCTGCCTAGCTAAAGAGACACTCTAGCAACACTGCTAATTGATAATTGCTTGCTAGTATATTTGCAAAGATAATTGAAGTGTCTTGTTAAAGTAATCTGCTAGGTTCTGGTTGAAATTTCTGTTGATGGATGTTTTCAAAGAATTTTCTAACTTCGGTCAAAACACATCCTGTAGTTTGTTAGAACATATTACTACTTGTATAGCGTAGTCCCAGATGTTTGGATGGGGATTAAGTTGTGAGGTGCTTCTTGCTACATATTTGAAGAGTGTTGATGCAATAACTCTTTGACTGCTGAATATTTTAATAGGCATATCCCCTTCTAGTTTCCATTTCGTTGCCATGGTTCATAGTCATGGTAACCTGTTGTCCATGAACTCATACTTTGTAAAATCCATCTTGGCAGTGTCTTGGTAAGGACCTTTTGCTAATAGCTCTATTGTGATCATTCTGATACAGCAATCCTGTATAAACCCCTCTAAACTTGTTGGGGTTTCATTCTAAGTACACATCCTTAGGATTGCACTGTCAAAGTATTAAGACTGGCATTTCAGAGGATGGTTTGTCAATTGGCTGGGGAAAAATTGCTAACTGAGCAGTAGACAAAACAATAGACATGGAAGGCAAATGAATTGCTAGCTAATCTGTACTCATGTTTAATTGAAAAATAAGTTAATTCAATTTTGGTAAAGGTTCAGACATTGAATGAGAGTTTTTTTTAGCAAAATAACCTGTAAGCCTCTTTGAAAAATGTATATTCATATATTTAAAATGTATTTTTTAAAAATGACTTTTGCTTATCTCTTCAGAATAGGGCTACTTTCAAATTTGAGTCATCAGATGAAGAAAAAAGAAAGGTAAGCATGTTAACCATGAACATCAAACTATGTGTACATTAAAATATATATGAAGTTTGGTTTGATTGAGTAGTACACATGTGATTGAAGCTGACAGCTTTTACAGCAGCAATACAATTATGTTATACTTGGAGATACAGAAAAAAACATTTTTCAGATATGGCAAATGAATTGATAATACTAACAACCAACATTTCATTTCTAAAAAAGGAAACTGTTCTGACCAAGGCTTCCTAGACTGTACCTACGCACACGCTTATTTTAAAAACAAGACTTATTTTATTGCAATGCTGGGAATTGTTTTCATTCCCAGCCGGAATTAATCTCAAACTGTCTCTCTAGATAAGCACTCACCTTTCTTTTCTGTGAAGTGCTGCCAATAACAGAAGTATCAAATGAACTAGAAAAAAAAATCAACCGAAGTACAAAGAGCTTCAATAATGAATCTGAACTGAACGAACTACTTTGCTTCCTGCAAAGGTTTCATCATCTTTGCCTGACCTTTATACCTTATGGGAGAGGCAATCACCTCCCAGCCTTACTCCTGAGTTGCCCTTTTTGTTTCAGCTGCTCTTGCCTTCTAGCAACTCTGTGTACATGCATACTGAGAACAGGCTCCCCTGGGTCCTCTGCCTCGCTGCTGCCAGACTCTGAAGGCTCTGGAAGCAGCTCCCCATTCCCAGATGATCCTGGCCCCATCTCTGCATTGGACGCAGGACCCTCATTTGAGTCCTCTCCAGACTCCCTGACTGGTCCTCGTTCTTCCCCACTGTCTGATTCCACTGCCGGCTGCCAGCGAACCTCAACAGAATCAGGCATCCTAAAAGCACATGAGTTGTTTAATTTGCCTGTTTGCTTTTCAAGCTTTTTTGTTAGGCCATGCCTTTGCACTAAAAAACATGGGTGGTTGTTTAGTTTAATGTTATAACATTATGCAAACTGGATTTTTAGAATATTGTTGGTGATTCAGGATGCTTCTTAAAAGTAGATAAATTGACAGTGACTGCAGGCTTATGCTGCACTGTACAAGAGGGATCCCAAGCCTACATTTTCTAGTAACTATAAATTCATCATTTTTTTTACATTGTATGCAAACCTGTCCCTGATTGGAAAACACTTATATGTACATTGAGTTTCTCTGTTTGTGGAAACAGTACTCAAATCATAGAAAAAAGAAAAATGATGCAGACAGATGAAACATTTCTCCTTCAGAATGGTTTCTGCAGATGGTTTGTATTGAGAACAAGAGGTTTTACTGTATATAGATAGCCCACGACTTACAACCACAATTGAGCCCAAAATTAATGTTGCTAAATGAGATATTAAGTGACTTTTTTCTTATTTTATGACCTTTCTTGCCACAGTTGTTATGTGAATCACTGCAGTTGTTAAATTAGTACCATGGTTATTAAGCAAATCTGTCATTCCCATTGACTTTGCTTATCAGAAGGTCGAAAAGGCCATCATGTGACTCTGGGACACTACAACTGTCACAAATATGAGTCAGTTGTCAAGTGTCTGAATTTTGATCACCTGACCATGGGGATGCTGCAATGGTTGTAAGTGTGAAAAACTCATAAGTCACTTTTTCAGTGCCGTTGTAATGTCACCGAATGATTATTGTAAGTCAAGGGCTGCCTGCAATATTTTCTTAGAATAAACAATATTAATCCAAATCATCTTATTTTATTAGTAGAAATAAATGTAAAGGAATACTTGTAGTATTTTTATGACATAACTTGTTAACATAACTGAACTCTTCTGGAAGGTATTTGGGACTCAAATTCTTAAACTGGTTAATTAACATTTCAGAAATAACATATCATCTAGGTTTTGGCAAATCTAGGAAATAAATTTGGGGAAATTGATGAGAGCCCCAATTCCAAAAGAGATCAAGCTTTTGGATCAGAAGAACAAAGGGAAACAAAATTTATGGTTCCTTTGAGAGTATTATGGTGTACCTAGGAAGATGGAAATTATAAGAAAGTGAATAATGAATAATATCTGAATAATGCAGATATAAAAACTCTAGCAAAAGTGTTGCAAGTAAAGGAGTTGCTTTTAGCATTGCTAGCATATAATTAATGTTTCATAATTCTGAGAACTTTTGCTGTTCCCAGGAGTTAGCATTTTTTACCTGAATCCTAAGCTTTTCTCATACTTGGATCTCATTTGCCATTATCAGGCTTCTGTATAGTGTTCATCTGTGACTATACAGAAGCCTGATGATGGCAGATGAGATTCTGCCAAAACGTTGCTACAACTTTAAAAGCACAACTATAATGATGTGGGAAAATACCAATACAAAGCTGAATACCTTACATGTAAATACCCGTGAAAACTTAAGAAGATAGATAGATAGATAGATAGATAGATAGATAGATAGATAGATAGATAGACAGACAGATAGACAGATAGATATAGATATAGATATAGATATAGATATATAGGCTGATACTAGTGCTTTTTGCAGAAGAAAAAGCTACAGGAAGAATAAATCCTTAAAATAGGAACAGAGTATAAACACATGGCATGAGGTTGCAAGCATTCTCTAGAAACTAGAGAACTATGCAGATACAAAGGGCATATATTTGCAGATAAACAAATTGTTATTTCTTAATTAGCCAGTTCCTGGTTTGTTTCCTCAAATAATGTAAAGGTTTGGTTGAGGTATAAAAACTCAGAAAATACAAATTAGTTCCTGTCAGAACTAATCCTTCCATCACTCCACCACCCAGCCAGAATTGATGAAGCTTCTTGGATTAGTAGCGAAATATCTTTTTTCCCCTCAAAGCAAAAATCTAGTCCAGTTGCCTTTGAAAAATTACCTTTGCTACAGCCGTGCCTGGATGACATTAATGAATCTCCATAGACATTAAGAAAATACAAATTATCACCATTTCTAATATCATTAATTCACAATTACAATTAATAAGCTAAAGCAACCCATGGTTTCAAAGTGAGGTACTTTCCTTAAACATGATTTATTTGTTCACATTATTCTAAGCCAAAAACAAGCACAATTGTTTGATAATTGGCATGTTATATAATCCCAGCCACTGATCTGCTTAATGAATTTATCTTAACTTAATAAGGGTAGTTCAAATTCTGTTTCTACTAAATAATTTATTAGTTGTTTCTAATCATTCATCCATTCTGCTACTTTAAAAGTACATTTTAAGGCTGTCTGCTTAACTTAAATTTGAAACTCTTTTATCTTCATTAATTTGATAGACTGATCATGGAAATGATTTAAATTGTTGAAAAACAAATATGGCTTGGTTAACTTTTGTTACCATTCACTACTGTAAAGTGGACATTAGCTCTTTATGGAGTCTGTGTCTATTTTTTCCTTGTCTCATCTCATTTGCCAGACAGTTTAGGGTCATTTGATTATGGTTGGCAACATTTGAGGAAGCATATTTCTTGTTAAACCCAAATAACCAGCATGGAGTTTAAAACTTCACCAGAGGAACTTTTATGATCAAAACCATTACAAATTATACTGTAATATTTTCAGTATTATCCAAAAGTAGAAAATCCATCCTTCTTGCTTGTTTTAACTTAAATACAAATCCTCTTGGTGTGTTTTAATTTTACATGTAGAAACAGTCTTATGTTCTTTGTTCAGCAGCCATATTAATCTGTTGGAGCAAAAGTCACAAATCATCCTGGCGTCCTTTAAAAATCCATTTATTACACCAGAAAGTTTCATGTGCCAGGCAGCCCACTTTTTAAGATTCATCAGGTCTTATTTGTGTAAACGTAGCTTTCGGTTGACAATGGCAGATTACAGTGATCAAAGATCAGACCCCCTGCTATTTTTTTTGTCTGTGGCTTGGTCATACCATTCCCCAAGCTGATTTCCTGCAGATATTTAGATTAAACCTTCTCAGATATTTGCATCCAGGTTTGGGAATGCCATGTTAGACAATACAAATAGGCTCGATGTGGAGAATGAATTTGGCCATTGTGTTTTGTAAATTATGATTTATGGCTTAGCAAATTAACATACAGTGGTTTATCAGGATGGGTTTTTTGCTTTTGCTTTTCCCATCCTTTGCCTACCTGAACTCAGTTAAAATTGTGGTTGCTAATATCAAGGACACAAGCAAAAATGATTAGGTAACGTCTTGTAGTCTCACTTTGTGCCGTGTAGAATCAATAGTGGGAATGATGTTAACTTTCTAGAGTCTGAATGAGATATATAGAAGCTGGAAAGGGGAGATCAGCTAATTTATTATCTAATTTATTTGTAGAGTTCTTGTGTATACTTCATTATAACCATACTGCCTAGTAAAAAGCTACATGCCTCTATTGAGTTCAATAAATTTAAAAACATGTCCATTTAATGAGCCTCCTATTGAGGATTTAATTAAAATCAATTGAGAACTTAGAATTGGTATGTTCCTGGACAAAAAAAACCCCTCAGCATAATAATGAACTACAAAACCTTAAGGTCAATCGAGCATGACAAGATGACAATTATTTGTGTAGGAGGCAAAGAACATCATGTACTTGGCAAACAAATCTTGGTGAAACCAAAAGATTGGGGACTGCTTGTAGAGTGTCCCAGGTGACATCATTTGAGTTGGATAATTTGGGGTCTTATATTTTGCTTTCCAGTTATTAGACCCTGTTGAAATAATTGCTTGTTTCTAAAGAGGCACAGCAAATTGTGTGGAGTTTATTGCAGATCAGTTTATTTTATTTTAGTTTCATTTATGTAGTTTTGATAGTAATAACTGTCAAGCTCAGCTAGATTGCAGCTTTTCTGAAAGACATTTCTAAACTAAATATTGGAGAGTAACATACTGTATATAATACAGTGTTTCTATTTTGGTTGACAGTGATTGTTCCCAGTATGTGCTTGCCCAAAGGTATAGCGAAAACAATACTAAACAAGCACAAAAGTGAAATGGATCATAATTTGGATATAAACCTTCTTGATTCAAGCAGAAATCCATAAGGATAAACTGCCTATAGATATTACTAGAGAAATACAAGTTCTTAACTGAGGCGTGAGAGTTTTCATCTCACAAAACACCAAATGGGACTAAGAAACAGAGAATAGGCTAAAAACTGAATAAGAATAGTCTGACCATTCTGACCAATGAATATCAACCATTCATTTTGGTGTCCTGATTCTGGAACATACTTTGTATTCTTTTAGCCACTGTCTTTGTTATAACAGTTGTTTGTTCAAAATAAACCAGATTTTAGATGCAGTTGTGGGTGGGAGTTAGTTTTTTTAGTGATACTTTTAAGACTTATTAATAAGCCAGCCCTAGTATGCCCAATAAGTAATCGAGAGTAAAGGTGTTCAGTTTTTCTGATTTAATTCCCAAAATATACTTTAGGATGAATGAGAATATGAGCAGAGCTTCTGTCTGCAATTCTTTAAAGCAGCTTAGTCTTTAGAATTATGCTGCAACCATTGTAAAAGCTTGTACAGGTCAGAGGCTGCATTCCCTTAGGCTCTGAAGCACTTTTCTGGAATTGAATCCACAATATTCCACATCTCTAATAGATAGGACCAGCAGCCGGGCAAGTAATAAAGAAGGAGAAAAAATACGTCTTTACCTTTTAAGAAATAGTGCAAACCAGTACATATTTTCATGGATTTGTTAGCATTTAATGGGGCCACAAATCATTAAAGTATACATTGACATGTACAAAATGATCATATATTAAATGTATACCTAGGAGACTTTCTATGGAAATAACTTTTCTAGCCATAAACCAGGCAGAAGACACAACAAATAAGCATTATGAAGATCATTAAATCTTTTGTGATTATGGATTTGTATATTCCAGAGAAAATAATACCTATTTTTCCATCTTCTTTATTTAGCAACTATGTGAAGGGATATTACAAGTATTAAGCAAAGATATAAACGCATCCTATAGAGTCACTTGTCTAGAAGCTCTTCGCATTCTCTCAAGAGACAAGAAAGTCTTGGTTCCTGTAACAACTAAGACCAACATGCAAACCTTGATGAAGCTAGCAAAACTGGATACTTTGGAGGACCATTTGGAGGATGTGACTGATTTTCCTGTCATAGTGGAAGCTTTAAAATGCCTTTGCAACATTGTTTTTAATAGCCCAGCTGCCCAGAAACTCAGCTTAGAACTGAACTTGGCAGCTATGCTTTGCAATCTTCTGAGAAAGTGCAAGGACCAGCAATTTGTGGAAGACATTAAGTGCTTTGATCTACGACTCCTCTTCCTCCTTTCCCTCCTGCACACAGATATCAGATCCCAGCTGCGTAATGACCTCCAGGGATTGCCCCTGTTGACTCAGGCCTTGGAAAGTGCTTTTAGCATAACGTGGACAGATAAGTACATCACAGCTGAAGACCAAGAAATGTCACCATTGTCCCTTCAGGAAACCGATTGCGCCATTGAAGCACTGAAAGCTCTCTTTAATGTTACTCTTGACAGCTGGAATGTACACAGTGAGGTAAGGCTTGAATTGGGACCATTCAGATCATATTTATTTCTGCTTGTAGATTTTTGCACTGATGTTTATGGATGTAGTTATGTACAGCCCAAACCTGCAGGCAGGCCAACAGACAGTAAGAACAAACTACAGGTCAGTGATGGCGAACCTTTTTGTTGTGGTGTGCCGGCACCCACAATGCAATGCCCCTCGCCCCCCTGCGCATGCACACACAACACCCCTGCCCTGTCCTCCTTACCTGCACTGTGCATGCATGCACCTCCAAGCTGATTTTTGGCCTGTTTGAGGCCATTTTTGCCCTCCCGGAGGCTCAAGGGAAGCCTCTGCAGCCTCAGGAGGCCGAAAACAGGCCTTCCGGAAATATCGGAAGTGCTCATTTTCAGCCTCCAGAGGGCCTCTGGAGCCCGGGGGAGGCTGTTTTCGCCCTCCCGGAGACTCAAAGGAAGCTTCTGGAGGCTGAAAATGGGCCCATTTCAGCACTTCCAGTATTTCCAGAAGGCCCGTTTTTTGGCTTCCTGAAGTTGAAAAGGCTTATCAAATTGAGCCTCCAGGAGGGCAAAAATGGCCTCAAACAGGCCGAAGTGCAGGTAAGTTTGGCTGGGGCTCACGTGCCCAC
>NW_028262486.1:0-25019 GCF_049901715.1 Pseudonaja textilis | reverse complement strand
TGGGAGGAATCCGTTTTGGTCAGGTTGGGTGATTTTACTTAATATTGTTTTTAATCTCTCAGACATTATTGTAGCCATGATCTTATAGTCCACATTTAAAAGCAAGATCAGTCTGTAATTTTTAATCTACTGGGGGTCTGTATGTTCCTTTGGTATAAGTGATATAAGCACTTCTGTCCATGTCTTTGGTATTTTGGGTATTTTTGCCTGTCCCAGTGCCTCATTATACAGATCTAACATTATTTCCTCTAGTGGCTTCTGAATTTCTTTGTAGAACTCTGCTGGAATTCTATCCGGCCCTGGTGTTTTATTAGGTTTTTTGTTTGTTTTCCAACTGCATCTTTCAGCTCTTTCATGGTAATTTTGTAGTTCAACATTTTCCTTACAGTATCTGATACTAGGGGCAGATCCCTATTTTTGAAATATGAATCATGATTCATCACTGCCACATAGCTGGAGAAAGTGGGAGGGGGGTGATGTTAATTGAGTAGCTCTTAGTAGCTCTATTTTGATAGTTCAAGGTTAAAGAGTGTGGCTCAGGAAAAATTGGAACTTACTTTGGGATTGGTTCATGTGTTATGTTTATGAGTTAAAAGGGATGGTTTGTAGGTTGGGACATTATGGGGAAGCCGGGAAACTTTTAGTTTCGGAATTCTACAGATGTGCCAGGTGCTATTCTAATAAAAGTACTTTTGAGATTATGTTTGTCTTGGAGTTACTGACAGGAATGGTTCTTCCCTAGAATGCTGACAATTTAAGTTTCCAGGCCATTTCCTCTTGTAACCTTAAGTTCATTTCATGTTTCACTATATCCCTTTCTCTTCTAATTTCCTCATTGTGAGGATCTTTCTGCATATTGGCTTCCAGTTCCTTCAATTTGTCCTGCCGTATCATCTGTTGTTCTTTTCCTTGTTTCTTTTTGCTGCATAAGCTATTGTTAGGCCCCTTATGTAGGCTTTTGTTGTGTCCCACAGATTTTGTAATGTTGTTTGCTCTTTCAAATTTATCTCAAAGAATGCTTTTAATTCTTTTTCCAACATTTAGGCATATTCTTTTTCTTTTAATAGGCTTCTGTTGAAGGTCCATTTCCCATTTCTCCCCTTCCCTTTCCATTTCATTTTTACGGGGTTGTGATCGGTCCAGGTTTTTGGCATGATATCAATCGCCTCGATGTCCTTCCCAAATCCTGAATCCATCCATATCATGTCAATTCTCGACCACAATTTATGTGAGTTCAAGAAAAAGGTATACTGTCTTTCTTGAGGGTTTAATTCACTCCAAATATCTTTTAGGTTCATTTCTTGCATCATTCTGTCAAATGAGAGTGGGAGTGTTCTCCTCTTCTTTTTATTTTTCTTACTACTTATATAATCTTTTTCTATATCGGACACTGCATTATAATCCCCTATTACGCACATTTTCTTGCTCTGTTTCTACTATTTTTGGGTGGAGTTTATGATAAAATTCCTTTTGGTTTGTGTTTGGTGTATAAATTGTTGCCAACAATACTGTCTTTTAGTTCAAGGTTATCTCTATCAATAACAAACTTTCATCATCATCTCCATACATCTGCCTTGGTCTCAGCCATTCCTTTATATATACTGCAATACTTCTTTTCTTTATACTTGCCAAGGCCACCTAATTTGGGAAATTCTAGAGTACCTCCATATTGTTTTGGAATATGGACCTCTTGGAGGCATACAATATCTACATTTTGTTTATGAAGCTTTGCCAGTGTCTGTTTCCATTTGGTTGGTGAGTTCATTCCATTTATGTTAATTGATAGCAGCGTGGTTCTGTCATCCAGTTTATTGTTTATATACAACAACTCTCATTTCTCTCCTTCGCCTAGGCTCTCTCTGTGGTCTAGTACTTCCTTCTTCCACGCGGCCCTTCCGCTCTCTTGGTTCTTGGTCCAACTCCTTATCTTCTGATTTTTGTTCCTCTAGGCTGCTCTTCTTTACTCTCTTGTTCTTCTTCCGTCCCCAGATACCGCTCATAAAACTCCTACTTTTACGGGGTATGCTTCTCCAGCATATCAATTTTGAATATTTTTTCTTACCAGGATAACAGACATTTTTCCAGGATGAGCCACCTAAACATCTTATTATTGATCAATAATTATCTTATTCTTGATCAATTGGGTTGATTATATTTGTTAATTTCTCCTCTGCTCCATAATCCTTCTAGGTGTCTTGCTTCAGGGTTACCACCTCCTTTCCTTTATAAATCAGTGGCTCGTCTCTCATTCTTCCATATAGCTGATCCCTGGTTATTTTCCTCGTAAACCATACATGAACTTCTCTTGGCAGTTTGTTCCTCTCTGCATAATTTGTATGCACTCTGTACATTTCATCTACATAATTCCAGATCTCCTGTTTGTCTTTTTGGAGGATGCCAGCTATTAGTTCTGCCATGAGGTTGGGTATATTTTCTTCTCTGTCTTTGATCACATTCTGGAATCTTAGGAAGAATGCCGATTTTTCCATTTCCAGGTGAAGTATTGCATCCTGAAGGTCCCTATGCACTGCCATCCAGTTTTGTTCTGTCACTTCTAGTTTCTTCTCCACTTGCTCGGATCTAGCTTCAATTGTTTTTATTTCTGCTCATACTCTTTTTTTAAAAAACTGCCTATTATACCTTATTTTTTAATCATTTCTCTTAGAATACTTTTTAAAAGAAAATGACTATAGAATTAAACAAGTCTTTTTTATTTCAAAGATAGTGTTTTGGATTAAAGGAGTATTATTTTAATCATTTCAAATTTTGCAATGTATTAACAGGACTAGAAATTACGATTTTAATAAACTTCACTTTAAAATAACATTCTTTCTTAGAAAACAGGGATGTTTCCATACAAATTTACTGAAATAACTTGAAAGCAGCTACCGCTAGTGATGTCATTTTTATATTAATCTGGATGCCAGTTCTATGTATTCTGGGTTTTAATTACACTGCACAATTTTGATTCTAAGCAAGGCACAATTATTGGAAGTTCAAAGGACCATTAAGCAGGCAACATAGGATAAACGTAACCTCTCATGTTTCCCCCCAAATTTATATTATTTATGGTTCACTGATATCAGCTAACTCTTTCGCTATGGAAGATCCTAATGCCAGATGCAAGTTCCATCACTGCCCTTGAAACAGGCACAATTATTTGCTTGATGTCCATAGACCGTCTGTTCTTTCAGCCAATCCGTCCATAGGCATTCATTGGGTGTTGCAATGGGACAAGGTTCTCTAGGGCAGGCAGTAATCTAAGTGCAAAACATTATATCAGTTCCCCATTTTTCTATTCTGAAATTATATTTTATAATGTATAAACACTTATTTATCATTTATCAGCGTAAAGATTCTGACAATTTGTAAATTGTTTCTAAAATCCACATGTGCTTTGAAATAAGACAAGGATAGAACTTTGGAGAATTCTAAATACACATATTCCAACATCAGTGCATAATGAATTATTTCAACATAGAAATCTATATTAGTACAAGATTTTTTTCTGATTTTTTTCTGAATCAAGATTTTTTTCAAGATTTTTTTCTGAATTAGTTGAACATTCAGACTATAGTTTTGTACCAAAATGACATTTGTGCATGTAAGAAACTGTTATGTGTCATCTTGATATCTACAATGTGCACATTAAGTGCAGAAAAGCATCTTGGAATTATGCAGCATGGATATTTTGCTGTCCTCCTTCTCTTAATATTAAGAGAAGTGATGATGTTGATAATACTGTTATACAGGGCCAATAGAAGAGTGGTCTCTGAGCATTGTTAGTTTCTTGCAGACATTTCATTACCCAACTCAGACAGCCAGAATCAAGGAACAATCAAGAAAAAAACACGCTCACCAACACAGATAGAGCAAGTCACTGTATTTAAATAGAGAGCTGAGGGCACACTGAAGAGGTTTCCTAGTTGGATAATGAAACATCTGCAAAAAACAACCAAACTCAGAGAGCACCATGAACTCCACAAGTACAGTTGTCTAGTGTACAGAAATAATTTGGTAACAAAAGGGCTAAATAAAACAAGGGTAAGATTAATTCTTGTATGACTAGCATAAAAAATTATGCATTTCCATCTTAATAGATATTATTTGAATAGAATTACACCTTAGATATTATTTGAACTGAATTACACTTTCTAGTTAGGGTAATGAAACATCTGCAAGAAAACAATCAAACTCAGAGAGTACCAAGGACCACACACTTATAACTAGTGGTATGCCAAATGTCTAAAAGTTGAAAAGTTCTGACTTCCGAGTCCAGACTATCCTATTCTATCATTAGAACTTCTTTTCCTGGTAGTTTTGTAAGTGGTACCTTCAAAAAATATGGTCTCCCAACCTTAATTTTTAGGAAAAGTAACATTTTGAATCACTTTTGCTAGACCTCTGCAGTTTGTGGAGTTTGCAGGAACATCTTACGTTGATTTTCTAATAGTAAATAACTACTAAAGGGACATATGGCATAGTTGAGAAAATTGTTCCAAAGCTCAGTGAGATAGGTATACAAAACAATTTTAGGTATTATGATATGGCTAGAAGGACTACTGTCCCAAGACATGTTGCTGTAGTATTTGGATGTACCATTTAGACAAGGTAAGTTAAAGCTTATGCATTCTAGCAAATCTGCTTATTCTACCTACATTCCTTACACACACACACACACACACACACACACACACACACATATATTATAGGTATATTATTACATTATTACTTATATATGTGTTCTGCACAACTGATATAGTAATAGTAGATTATATTCCAATCTAACAGTTATACTTACTTTACAGTCACAGCCCATTTTGTATTTCTTCTTTAGATTTTTCTTTTGAGAGTGGGTAAGGTCTTTCCATGGTTTAATAAAATCACATGAATAAATAAAAACTCTTCCATCTGGTGAAATTTTACCTGAAGTAAAGAAAATGTTGAAACTAGGGACTCAGACATTCTCATTGCCAAAGACTTAATCCATAGGCAGTAAATCAATCAAATTGTCTAGTGGAATATTTAACCTGTTATAGGTCCAGAAAAGATTATGATGATTTAAATTTATGTCACCAACACTTACAAACCTTGTCCAGTTTTTCTCTCCTTGCTCTCATATTTTTAAATTATTGAGGGAAAGGGGAAATAAAAAGTTTTGTTTTATTTTAATTTATTCAAGGAGGTAGATCCACATATCTTGTAACAGGCAGGAGTGATGCTCATTTGCTCTTTTAGGATGCTATAGCCATTACTCTTCACACTGCTCTGACTCATCTAGAACAGCGGGGGGGCTATGCTTTTCGTGGATCTTAATTCTGTATTTAACACAATTCTTCCACATAGATTAGTGTCTAAACTTCTGGACCTTGGGCTTTCTAATTCAATCTGCCTTTGGATTATGGATTTTCTGTCTGGCCACTCACAGAGAGTCAGATTAGGTAATCATACCTCTTCAGCCCTTATTCTTAACACTGGTATACCACAGGGTTGTGTGTTGAGTCCCTTACTCTATACTCTTTATGTGCATGACTGCATTCCCACTCACGCTAGTAATACTATTGCTAAATTTGCAGATGATACAACAGTGGTGGGACTTATCTCTGGGTGGGGGGATGAGTCTGCCTACTGAGATGAGGTGGACCGGTTGCTTTCATGGTGTGAAGATAATAACTTGGTCCTCAACACCAGTAAGACCAAGGAGCTGATAGTGGGTTATAGAAGGAACAGATCAGACATTCAGCCCTTGTTTATCAATGGAGACTGAGTGGAACAAGTGGCCAGTTTTAAGTTTCTGGGTGTTACCCTAAAAGAGGATCTGACCTGGGGTGACCACATTGTACCCCTGGTCAAAAGGGCCCAGCAGAGATTATACTACCTGAGACTTCTTAGAAAACAACAACTGAATGAAAAACTGCTGGTGACCTACTGCTGCACCATTTTAACATACTGCACCTCTGTATGGTTTGCCAATTGCACAGTGGCAGACAGGAAAGCACTCCAGAGGGTTAATGTCATTGCCCAGAAGATCATTGGTTACCCTCTCCCCTCTTTGGAAGAGCTTTATAGCTCCTGCTGCCTTAAAAAGTTCAAAACATTCTCAAAAATCCATCTCATCCTGGGAACCCTTTTTTTAAACTATTACCATCTGCCAGGTGGTACAGAATAATAAAAACAAGGACAAATAGGCTGAGCTTTTATCCCAGGGCAGTAGCTCTTTTGAATTCGCTGTATAGTGCAGTGTTGGTATGGTGTCGGGAGGTTTCGGTCCAATGTATAAAGGGTGAAGGATGTGTGTTTGTGTTTATTTTCATGGCCATGGTAATGATGTGCAGTGAAGATGGTGTTTGATTTCGTTGTACGAGGTGCAATGATAATAAAGTAAACTAAACTAAACTAAACTAAATTAGTTTACTTCTATATGTTACATACACAGGAAGAACAAGAGAGAGAGGGACGGAAGGAGAGGGGGAAGGCGAGAGTAATTATTTTCTAGAAATGTGTACATTTTTAACAGAAATGTTACTGATGGCTATAAGGCTTAAATGTTGATTTTGTATGTTGACCTTTACAATTGTCTTTCATATACTATACCTGAAAGGAGATACTGATTCTTCTTGTTGTCACTATTTTCTAATGTTACCCCACAGATTGCCGATGTCAAAGGTGTAAAAACATACTGAACATCTTTTGCTTTTTCAAAACCTTTAAACATCTATTAGGAAAAATAAAATTCTGTATAAGCCTGTATGAAACAGTTTAACATTATTCTGTGTAATATTAATATTTGCACTACTTAGCTTCCAGTGGTGGCATTCAATTTTTTTTTACTACCAGTTCTGTGGGCATGGCTTGATGGGCGTGACAGGGGAAGGATACTGTAAAATCTCCAGTCAGAGGTGGTATTTGCCAGTTCTCTGAACAAAATGTCCGCTACCGGTTCTCCAGAACTGGTCAGAACCTGCTGAATGCCACCTCTATTAGCTTCCCACTTTTTCTACTGAGCTTGCTAAATCTCTGTACAAGAGAGCATAGGAAAAGTGGTTTGTTTGATTGCTTGTTGTTGCCAGAGGGATAGGGGTTATTATTTTTATACTTTGTACATTGGGTTTTTAAGTTTTTGTAAGCAACAAATACTGTGGACACCCATGAATGAACTAGATTATCACATTAATTATAATACTACGGACAACCAAGAAAACAGAAAATGGATAATTGAACAAGCCTCTGCAAGTTTCACTCAAAGCACAAATAAGGAAGCTAAAGTTATCCTACTATAGACACATATAAAATATATTCCAGTTACCAAGTACCAAAATTTTGAACACATGACAATGGGGATGCTGTAAACATCATAAGTGTGAGGATTAATCATAAGTCACTTTCTTTTCAATGCCATTGTATATTCAAAAGGTCACTTAATTAATGGTCATAAGTCAAGGACTACTATACAATGCTTCCTTTACAATGATTTCCCCCTTTGTAGAGTAGGAAGAACTAATGGTCAGGATAGGGACAGATCTTCATGGAGAAAATCTGAGTGGTCGCTAAGAGTCGAGAATGATTTGGTGGTACCTAATCAAACAACAACTGGCCACAAGAGAAAACTTTACAAAGGGGGAAATCATTGTAAAGAAAGGGTTGTAGTGTCATATTTGCAACTTCCCTAGCTAGACTCCCACAGGGCACTCAAAGCATGGCTCTTCCCCCAGGCTCTAAGAAAAGGCAAGGTGAAGCTGAGATGAGAGTTGGCCTCAATACCATTGTGGCTCCAGGTCTTCCTGCTTTTTAGTTTTATCTTTGTTGGTTTATGATTCTACAACTGTTTCACTGATTGTAAGCTGCCCGGAGTTGGTTTTAATATGGGCAGTTGTGCAAATGGAATAAATAAATATATAAATAAAATGATTTGCAAACTGTATGGAAAAAGGAAAAGCATCAAATAAAAATGTTTTTAAAAACACAAGAACAAAATCCTTTCTGAAAAGAATTAAAGTCAGCACTTTGAATTGGGATCAGAAATGAAATGATAAGGCAGATATTTCAAAACAGATTAGTACATTCAAATCTATTTTAGGTAAGCTGCTGCTTTCTATAGTACATAGTACCTTCATTATTTAATTTGGATTTATTTATTATTTAGCGTATGGCAAATACATGGACATAGTAGTTCAAATGTTAATGTCCAGTCCATCCAGCCATCCAAGGACAGGGTGGTTTATGTTGGAAAAATCAGACACTGGGCTCTTGATGAACTTTCTGACACAATGTGATAGATATTTTGTGGAGGAGCACCACAGTCACACTGAGAGGTAGAGACAAGACCCCACTTAAACAAGGAGTCTTGGCAGCTACCATGTTGGGTACGGATCCTGTTCAGAGTTGACCAAAGCCGGTGAGGAAGGTCAAAACCTGGCACCTTTTGTGTAGGGTCATCTACATAACTACCTGTATCTGGGTGTTCAGCAGCCCATTTGGCTTCCACTGTGAGTTGAAGTATTTATCCTGGCTATGAACAAAATGCTATTTTTCTCCCTTAGCTACTGAGTTCTTATGTAACTAAAGGTGTTGACTCAGAAATGAGTTGCAATCCAGTTGAAGAAGAAACTGAATTTTCCCCAGATTAATTAACAGCCTCTCTGGATCTCTCTTGGCTTGTTTTCTTTTTGCCACAGTTAAACATTTTGTATACATGGATAACAGGAGCATCTAATTTCCAATCCTTGATCTGCCAGCATAGTTGCAGAGCTGCAGGTCAGGATGAAGGGACTAAAGTGTAAATCATGTCAAAGGATAGCCACTATGGGGAGCAGGTGAGATGCTTTCAATTTGCTTGTTTGTTTTGAGTTTTTGGAAAGAGATGTATTTTTAATGCAAAGTTAAAGAGAGTGGGGAGAGGCACTATTGGCATAATTGGATAATAAGTGAGACTGTTCTGCTCGCTGACCAGGAAAGGCACTTTCTGATTGGCTACTAGTTGCCATTCAGAGCTGCAAATGTGCATTACAAGAACATCAATACTATTTCACTGAATAGTAAAATAGTGAGAAGAGCTTGTTTACTTCCTGCTTTGTTTCAGATCTGAAAGGAAGGCTTGCTTGAGCACTATCCATCTACTATCCACTGGTTGTAAAGTCAATAGAAAGGCACCGAGCAAATTTTAATCTCCTAAATGCATATACGTTTTCCTGCCATTTAAGCCTCAAAACAGAGAAAGGCTTTTAGATACCTTTTTTTGTTTGATTTTATACTGGATGATTTTCAAAGAAGAAACTGAATCTATAACCACTTCTTTACTCCCTAGTTTTGCACGAATCACTGAAATAAAATAAAACATTATTGAAAAAATGGATTGAAAAAATACCTGGTTTTTTTATCTCCAAAAGTCATGGTAATATGAAAGCAATTATTTATTTTATTAAAATGATTTACATCCTGTCTTTCAGGATTCAGATCTTACCAAATTATCTTACATGCTATGGTGATAAACAGACACAAATCAAGAATAGTTTTCAAAAACTAAGAAGATCTTTGTTCCTTGTCCCAGGACAATTGGTAGCATTGGCCCTCTGAAAGAGGGAAGGAAAGAAATTCTGTAGCAGGATGCCATGATGGTCTGTGTCCAGGATTCTTCCCACCTTAGGCTTTCTCAATCTTAGCATCTTTAAAATGGATGGATTTAACTCCCAGAATTCCCAGCATCCTAGCTAGAAAATTTCTGAAAGTTGAAGTCCACTCAACCAGCTATTCTCAAAGATAAGTTTAAAAAAAAAACGATATAATGTGTGGGTAGAAGGAGTCCTTGACTCACAATCACAATTGTAACCAAAATTCCTAAGGAAGGCAGGATAGATAGATAGATATATAGATAGATAGATAGATAGATAGATACATACATACATACATACATACATACATACATACATGTGTTACGACTCCCCTTCAAAATTCCAACGAACAAAACAGAAAGCAGCTGTTTCAAATTAAATCAAACAGAAAGAAGTCTTACAAGATAACGGCTGGCAGGAATCTCAATCCACAACATAAATCTTTACTCTGTCCGGCAAACCAGTCCTGGCAATAAATCTCTAGTCTCAGAGCTTCTTCCTGTAACATCCTCACTCAAATAAGTCACTTTGTTCCTGGCAAAATGTACCAGCCCAGCTGTGTCGTTTTATACTCATTGAGGCCATGTGCTAATTTACTGACTTGCTCTCCTCATTCGCTCCAGCTGATTTTGCCTTCTCAACCGTCTTCTGTTTTTTACATTTAACCACAAATTTTCCAAGTTCTCATCTCCACTAGAAGACTCTCTCAAAACTTCCCTGTCAGCCATTCCCGGCTGTTGATCAGATAAGGAACCAGAGGAGGTCAAAGGTCCTGACAATTCTAATACATCAGGTCTGTCGTCCTTTTTCACGTCCATCTCCTCATCCTGGTTACCAGTCCAATCACTGAGCCATGCCAGCTCATATTTTTCTGCCATGACCTCCTCACTTGAACTCATATCAGTCACAGGAGCTGAATCCAAGCCCGGAGCCACAACATGTATGTATGTATGTATGTATGTATGTATGTATCTATGTATGTATGTATCTATGTATGTATGTAACTATGTATGTATCTATCTATCTATCTATCTATCTATCTATCTATCTATCTTCATCGAAACGTTGCCTAGATACTTCAAATCTTACACGGGAGAAAACCTGAATAACCAAAGATCCACACACATGCACACACACATGCACACGCACACATACACACACACACGGTATTCAGCTTTGTTCAGCATTTTCCCACGTCATTATAGTTCTGCTTTTAAAGTTGTAGCAACGTTTCGGCAGAATCTCATCTGCCATCATCAGGCTTCTGTATTGTGTTCGTCTGTGAGTCAGACTTTCACAGCCATTTCTGTTTTAAATTTGGTGCTAACCTACACTGTGCCAGAATGGTTTTTTCTTCATCCTGATTGGTTGGGAGTCTTGGTCTGTCTTTATTGGTCTTGGAGTTTGCTGTGTTCTGCTTGATTGGTGTTTCTAATATCTTCTGTCTGTTTTGTAGCTTTTTTTGACTTGATTGGCTGGCAACATTGTGTTTCCTGTATTGGAGGCTTTTAGTGTAGCTTGGCTCCGAGTAAATGGACGGCTATCATTTATTAGGAAGCTAGGTTTCATCTGGGTGCCTGGTTGGGGTGTGTTTGAGCTGGAGGGATCAGGGGGAGTCTGTTTGTGCCCAAGTGTTTGCCTGGCTAGTGGTGTGGAGATTTTTTTGTTTGAGAGTGCAGGCTTCCAGATAATTGACAGTCTGGTGGAGTCATCTCTTCTGTTCATGCTTTCAGGTCTTTTTTCAATCTCTATGGCTTCTCTGATAATTCTGTAACTGGGGTTTTCTATAGTGGCTAGGGTTTTGGTGCCATTGAAGTTGATGCTATGACCTGTGGCTTTCATTTGTTGGACTAGTGAGGAAGTGTGTTCCAGCTTTTTTACTGCATTTTTGTGTTCATCTAGGTGGGCACTTATTCTTCTATTGGTCTGTCCAATGTATGTGGCAGGGCATGATGCACAGGGGACTTCATATATGCCTTGGTTTTCCAGGTCAATTTTATCTTTGGGTTTTCTTAGGATGGCTGCTATTTTTCTGTCTGTTTTGAAGGCAGTTTTGATGTGATGCCTGTGTAGTATCTTACTGATTTTGTCTGTAGTACCTCTTATGTAGGGCAGGACAGCTGTTCCATAGGTCTGTTCATCTTCTAGGTCTCCATTATGTCTCAGTGTGTTTTTATGGATCGAGCCAGTGATTTTTCTTTTGTGAAAGCCGCTGGCTGTCAGTACATAGTGCAGGGTGCATAGTTCAGTCTTTATGTGTGTCTTGTCTGCCAGGCGTTTGGTTCTGGCAATTAGTGTTTTGGTCACGGAGTTTATCTGTGCTGGATGGTGGTGGGCTTGGGCGTTGAAGTAGTGGTTGATGTGTTTTTTCTTCTGGTATATGGTGTGTCCTAGTGTGCCATCTGTTTTTTGTAGATTAGTAGATCTAGGAATGGTAGTTGTTTGTTTGTTTCTGTTTGCATGGTGAATTTTGTTTTGGGATGTGTGCTGTTTAGGTTACAAAACAGACAGAGCTACAAAACAGACAGAAGATATTAGTAGATATTAAGCTACAAAACAGAGAGAAGATATTAGAAACACCAGTGAAGCAGAATACAGCAAATTCCAAGACCAATTAACACAGACCAAGACTCCCAACCAATCAGGATGAAGAAAAAACCATTCTGGCACAGCGTAGGTTAGTACCAAATTTAAAACAGAAACAGCTGTGAAAGTCTGACTCACAGACGAACACAATATAGAAGCCTGATGATGGCAGATGAGATTCTGCTACAACTTTAAAAGCATAACTATAATGATGTGGGAAAATACCTGAACAAAGCTGAATACCATACATAAAAATACCCGCAAAAACTTAAGAAAACACACACACACACACACAGAGATTTTTGCGGGTATTTGTATGTGGATCTTTGGTTATTTGGGTTTTCTCCTACGTAAAATTGGAAGTATCTTGGCGACGTTTCGTTGAAGTCTCATTCGTCATATTCAGGCTTGTGTCTTCGGCTTTGTGCTTCTCCGACTAATGTGAGCTTGCAGCTGCTTCTTCCTTTTAACTGCTAGTGGGGGTGTGACTTGATTGGGTGGGGGCTTGGCTGTGTTCTGATTGGGTGGGGGTGTGTTCTCATTGGTTGGGGGTTTGGCTGTGTTCTGATTGGCTGAGGGTGTGAACACTTCAACAACAGAATAATCAGAAAAGCCATAGTGATAGAAAAATGCCCACACAGCATGAATAAACTAGATGATACCTCCCGCTTACCAGCCATTTGGAAACCCGCCCTCATTAACAAATGGGTACCTAACATGAAGAATGACACCAGACCCACACCCACGAGGACCACACAAGATGCTACCACCACACTTCCATGTAGAAAGTAGACTCACACCCACAAAGATGATGGGACTCGACCACGGACCAAAAGCCGTACCACAGCTGCATCACTACCTGCTTCAAACCCCTCTGACCCATACATGAAGCGAACGGACGCCCACCATGAAGATGTGGCATGACCACGAACGCGAAGCCAAACAACAGGATCACAGCTCACCAGCTCAAATCCCCTGGCAACTAAGACTAACCTGAGCACAACCAAGCCCCCACCTGAACAGAACACACCCCCAGCCAATCAGAACACAGCCAACCCCCCAACCAATCAGAACACAGCCAAACCCCCTTCCAATGAGAACACACCCCCACCCAATCAGAACACAGCCAAGCCCCCGCCCAATCAAGTCACACCCCGACTAGCAGTTAAAAGGAAGAAGTAGCTGCAAGCTCACATTACTCCGAGAATCACAAAGCCGAAGACACAAGCCTGAATATGACGAATGAGACTTCGGCGAAATGTCGCCAAGATACTTCCAATTTTTCGCGGGAGAAAACCCAAATAACCAAAGATCCACATATATATATATATCAAGAAAAATATATTTTAAAAAGAGAAAAACAGGACCCATAGCTACTTTCACTGGATAAGAGATGCTCTATTATGTGAATGGGAGGCAATAAAAAAACACTGTGAAAATACCTCTCTGGCTATCTCCAATGGAGGCATTAATATATCCTAATGCCATGGATCTGAATAAAACAATAAAATACAAAGAACTCATAACAGGTGAAGGTGACTTGAAATCACAGATACAACTCAAAACACAAGGAATTGAAATTGGGTGGTGGCCATACCTCCAAATTCAAACAAAACATAAAAAAGACAAGGAACAATTTGGATTTTACAACAAAGAACAGGAACTAGACAAAATATTACAAAGAAGTGAAAAAAATGATTACTAAATTATACAATGGCTTATTGGAATTTAAAATGGAAGAGGAAACGGTTAAGGAGAATATGATAATATGGACATGCGCCAAAGCTCGAAAATACTGGTCTAAGATATAGGGATGGCTGGAAGAGATGACAAAATTAAAGATTAAACTCAACCAAGAGACCTTCTTATTGGGAATACCAGAACTGTCATGGAGTAAAAAACAACAGCATCTAATACTACACATCATCACAGCAGCAAGAATAGCCTTTGCCCAAAATTGGAAATTAACAATGGTACCCAAAGATTTAGCAGTAATCAACAAAATTTATCAATGCGCAGAAATGATTAGATTAACTATGATATTAAAAAACAAGGAAGAATTAATTCATGTTTTAACATTTCACTGTTCAAATTAGAAGTTACCAACTTCTATATCCATGACAAAGAGACTTAATATTCAGGCTTAAATCCTGGCCATTCAGCAGTGATTTCTACTTGCAGTGGAGTGTGAATTAAAGATTACAATGGAAAAGATTATATCAAAAACAAATTATATCATAAGATTAACATTCTTTTATGAGTACACTTTCAACATTAACAATTAGGACACAAAGTTTTGGCTAGAAACCATAATTAATAGCACGTGAAGTAAGATTCAGACCATGCCATTTCTTCAATGTACTTTAAAATATATAATAGTTTGAAAATGAGCTGATATATGAAATGTCTGGAAGCAGCATATAATATCTTGTTCTGATGTTCATAAGAAATTGGTGTCTGCTTGCATTAAACAACAACCTTTTAATTCAAACTTTAGCACTAATAAAGGAAATACTTGTAGTTCAGGATTGACCCCTCAACTTTAATATAATAGTGCTGTTAGAAAGGTGGTTTTTGGTGTCTTCCCCTTTTCATTTAGGTTGCTTTATTGTATTATCTTGCTATAATAACTGCATACAGTAATGCAGACTTTGTTCTTAATACTATAAAAGAAACAAAAAGTCAGAACAAAGAAAGTTTTAAAAGTTCCAGATTTATTTTAAGATTGATTTCACAATACATTGTCTTTTTGAAACATTGTCTTAGGTTCTAGTGGAGCTTCAAGAAATCAACTTATTCATCAAAGCTTTGAAAATTAACAAAAGAAATAAGGAAAGAAATTCAACTTATTGCTGCAGCTCTTCTCTGATGCTTATGAATTAAAGGTTTAATTGATAATAATGCTGCTTTCAAGATTAATTACACTGCACAATTTTGATTCTAAGCAAGGCACAATTATTGGAAGTTCAAAGGATCATTAAGCAGGCAACATGGGATAAATGTAACCTCTCATGTTTCCCCAAAAATGTATATAATTTATGGTTCACTGGCATCAGCTAACTCTTTCACTATGGAAGATCCTAATGCCAACTGCAAGCAAGTTCCATCATCTTTCAGCCAGTCCGTCCATAGGCGTTCATTGGGTGTTGTGATGGAACAAGGTTCTGTAGGTCAGTCAGTAATCTAAGTGCAAAAAATCATATCAGTTCCCCATTCTTCTGTTCTGAAATCATATTTTATAATGTATAAAAACTTATTTATCATTTATCAGTGTAAGGATTCTAACAATTTTTAAATAGTTTCTAAAATCCACATGTGCCTTGAAATGAGACAAGGATAGAACTTTCAGGCATTATAAATACACATATTCTGACATTAGTGCATAATGAATTATTTCAACATAGAAATCTATATTAGTTTCAAGATATTTTTTTTGAATTAGTTGAACATTCAAACTATAATTTTGTACCCAAGTGACATTTGTGCATATAAAAAGCTGTTATGTATCACCTTGATATCTACAATGTGCACATTAAGTGCAGAAAAGCACCTTGGAATTATGCAGCATGGGTATTTTGCTGTCCTCCTTCTTTTAATATTAAGAGAAGGGATGATGTTGATCAGACAGTGAACAACAGCCTAATCAAGGAACAATAAAGAAAAAAACACTCTCACCAACACTGATAGAACAAGTCACTGTATTTAAATAGAGAGCAGAGGGCACACTGAAGAGGTTTCCAAGTTGGATAATGAAACATCTGCAAAAAAACAACCAAACTCAGAGAGCACCATGAACTCCACAAGTACAGTTGTCTAGTGTACAGAAATAATTTGGTAGCAAAAGGGCTAAGTAAAACAAGGGTAAGATTAATTCTTGTATGACAAGCATAAAAAATGTGTGCTCTCCATCTTAATAGATATCATTTGAATTGAAGTACACTTTAGATATCATTTGATTTGAATTACACTTTCTGTAATCATCTAAATATATCCAGTGTTACAGGTTAAAGGTTTATTTATCCATTCTGCATTGATTATGGAAGTTTCAAGAGAGATGAATTCAAGCATACTCAATTGGGGGCATTCTTCATTAAATCTCAGTGCAGATATATCTAGATCATAAAATTAGGTTGGTGGTCATGGAAGACATTATGAGCAGGATCTTAATATATATATTAATGACCACATGATCCAATACATCCATTTGAAAAGCTAAGTGATAACATTAACAGTAGTTATAAGTTCTCAACATGATAATTATAAGGTATTAATTTAATATACTTATAACTGGTATATGCCATCATACACTAACTGCCAAAGAGCCATCAGAAAACAGCCCAACAAAAGAATCCCTAAGATCGCCTCCACCCACCCAGACAAGCAAGACACCAGAATATTAACTGACAGCAAACAGCACTCCCTCCTAGCACTGATGCTGTTACATAGTTAGGGTAACGAAACATCTGCAAGAAAACAACCAAACTCAGAGAGCACCAAGCACCAAACACTTATAACTAGTGGTATGCCAAATGTCTAAAAGTTGAAAAGTTCTGACTTCCTATTTCAGACTATCCTATCCTATCCCATCATTAGAACTTCTTTTCCTGGTAGTTTTGTAAGTGGTACCTTCAAAAAATATGGTCTCCCAACCTTAATTTTTAGGAAAAGTAACATTTTGAATCACTTTTGCTAGACCTCTGCAGTTTGTGAAGTTTGCAGGAACATCTTACGTTGATTTTCTAATAGTAAATAACTACTAAAGGGACATATGGCATAGATGAGAAAATTGTTCCAAAGCTCAGT
The DNA here is from genome assembly GCF_049901715.1 of Pseudonaja textilis. NCBI lineage: Eukaryota > Metazoa > Chordata > Lepidosauria > Squamata > Elapidae > Pseudonaja > Pseudonaja textilis. Next base: position 8,022 of record NW_028262486.1, on the reverse strand, counting down.
GAGATAGGCATAGAAAACAATTTTAGGTATTATGACATGGCTAGAAGGACTACCATCCCAAGACAGATTGCTGTAGTATTTGGATGTACCATTTAGACAAGGTAGGTTAAAGCTTATGCATTCTAACAAATCTGCTTTATTCTACCTACATTCCTTACATACACACACACACACACACACACACACACACACACACACACAAACACACACACACACACACACACAAACGATTATAGGTATATTGTTATATTATTACTTTTATATGTGTTGCTATATTCCGATCTAATTGTTATACTTACTGGAGTCACAGCCCATATTCTTTTTATTTAGATTTTTCTTTTGAGACTGGGTAAGGTCATTCCATGGTTTAATAAAATTGCATAAAGAAATAACAACTCTTCCATCTGGTATAATTTTACCTGAAGTAAAGAAAATGTTGAAATGAGGGACTCAGACATTCTCATTGCCAAAGACCTATTCCACAGGCACTAAATCAATCAAATTGTCTAGTAGAATATATAACCTGTTATAGGTCCAGGAAAGATTATGATGATTTAAATTTATGTCACCAACACCTACAAACCTTGTCCAATTTTTCTCTCCCCCTCCGTTATTTTTAAATTATTGGGGGAAAGGGGAAATAAAAAGTATTGCTTTGTTTTAATTTATTCAAGGAGGTAGATCCATATATCTTGTAATGGCAGGAGTGATGCTCATTTGATCTTACAGTTTTATGCTACATACATATAGAAAGAGAGAGGGAGGGCGTGAGGGAGAGAGGGGGGTGAGAGAGAGAGTAATTATTTTCTAGAAATGTGTACATTTTTACCATAAATGTCACTGATGGTTATAAGGCCCAAATGTTGATTTTGTATGTCGACTTTAACAATTGATTTTAAAATAGAATATTGGAGGCAAGTTGTTCCACTGATTAATTGTTCTAACTGTCAGGAAATTTCTCCTTAGTTCTAAGTTGCTTCTCTTCTTGATTATTTTCCACCCATTGCTTCTTGTCCTGCCTTCAGGTGCTTTGGAGAATAGCTTGACTCCCTCTTCTTTGTGGCAGCCCCTGAGATATTGGAACACTGCTATCATGTCTCCCCTAGTCTTTCTTTTAGATTAGACATACCCAATTCCTGCAAACATTCTTCATATGTTTTAGCCTCCAGTCCCCTAATCATCTTTGTTGCTCTTCTCTGCACTCTTTCTAGAGTCTCAACATCTTTTTTACATCGTGGCGACCAAAACTGAATGCAGTATTCCAAGTGTGGCCTTACCAAGACATTATAAAGTGTTATTAACACTTCACATGATCTTGATTCTATCCCTCTGTTTATGCACCCTAGAACTATGTTGGCTTTTTTGGCAGCTGCTGCACACTGCTGGCTCATATTTAAATGGTTGTCCATTAGGACTCTGAGATCCCTCTTACAGTTACTACTATTGAACAAGGTGCCACATATACTGTACCTGTGCATTTGATTTTTCTTGCCTAAATGTAGAACCTTACTATTTTCACCATTGAATTTCATTTTGTTAGATAGCGCCCAATGTTCAAGTCTGTCAAGATCCTTCTGTATCTTAAGCCTATCTTCTGCAATTTTGTCTATTCCTACCTACCTGCAAATTTGATGAGGTCCCCATCTATCCCCTTGTCCAAGTCATTGATGAAGATGTTGAAGAGTACTGGGCCTTGGGTTACTCCACTGCATACATCCCTCCATTTAGATGCAGTTCCATTGAGGACTACAAGTTGAGTGCGGTTGGACAGCCAGTTAAGAATCCATTTAGTGGTGGTGCTGTCTAACCCCCATTTTTCTACTTTATCTAATAGTAGGTTATGGTCTACTTTATCAAATGCCTTACTGAAGTTCAAGTAAATTATATCGGCAGGATTCCTCTGGTCAACTAATTACAAACAAACTATACTATACCTGAAAGGAGATACTGTTTCTTTTTCCTCTTGAGGACTTGTAATTCTACCCCACAGAAATTTGATGTCAAAGGTGTAAAAACATACTGAAGATCTTTTGCTTTTTCAAAACCTTTAAACACCTATTAGGAAAAATAAAATTCTATATAAACTATAGAAAACAGTTTAACATTTTACTGTGTAATATTGATATTTGCACTACTTAGCTTCCCACTTTTTCTATTGTGCTTGCTAAATCTCTGTACAAGAGAGCATAGGAAAAGTGGCTGGTTTGATTGCTTGTTGTTGCCAGAGGGATGGGGGTTATTGTTTTTATGGTTTCTATATTGAGTTTTTAAGTTTTTGTAAGCAACAAATACTGTGAACACCCATGAATGAACTGGATTATCACATTAATTATAATACCACAGACAACCAAGAAAACTGAAAATGGATAATTGGACAAGCCTCTGCAAGTTCTCACTCAAAGCACAAATAAAGACACATGACAATGGGGATGCTGCAAAGATCATAAATGCAAGGATTAATCATAAGTCACTTTCTTTTCAATGCCGTTGTATATTCAAAAGGTCACTAAATTAATGGTCATAAGTCAAGAACTACTATACAATGCTTCCTTTACAATGATTTCCCCTTTGCAGAGTAGGAAGAGCTAATGGTCAGGATAGGGACAGATCTTCATGGAGATTGTGCATTAGAGAACAATCGTTAACAGATTTAACAGATAATCAGAGTTGGAAGGGACTTTGTAGGTCATCTAGTCCAACCCCCCGCTCAAGTGGGAGACCCTACACCATTTCTGACAGATGACAGTCCAATCTCTTCTTGAAAGTCTCAAGTGATGGTGCTCCCACAACTTCCAAGGGCAAGCTGTTCCATTGGTTGATTGTTCTCACTGTCAGAAAGTTTCTCCTGATTTCCAGGTTAAATCTCTCCTTGTTCAGTTTCCATCCATTATTCCTTGTCTGGACTACAGGCACTTTAGAAAATAGCTTGACTCCTTCCTCTGTGTGGCAGCCCCTCAAATATTGGAAGACCGCTATCATGTCTCCCCTGGTCCTTCTTTTTACTAGACTAGCCAAGCCAAGTTCCTGCAACTATTCGTTGTATGTTTTAGCCTCCAGTCCCCTAATCATCCTGGTTGCTCTTCTCTGTACTATTTCTAGAGTCCCAACATCTTTTTTATAATGTGGTGAGCAAAACTGGATGCAGTACTCTAGGTGTGGTCCTATTAAGGCTTTATAGAGTGGTATTAGTACTTCCCTTGATCTTGATTGTATCCCTCTGTTAATACAATTTAGGATTGCATTAGTTTTTTTGGCTACTGCTGCACACTGCTGGCTCATATTTGTTAGGAATAACATAGGTTACCTAACGTAGTTTGGGTAAAATAATATATATAAACTATGATTGTAAGTTTAAGTATGTGTCACTTTAAAAACTGCAAAGCATGTAATTTTGGGTGTGGTGTGAAACCACCATAAGAGGGAGCAAGAGAACCTGATTGATTGCTGACGATTCGCTGACAATTACTGGTTTGATGGATTGATGGTTTGTTAACTGCGTGTTTCCCCTACTGCTGAGTTGCTGAAGGAAGAGAGGAGTTTTTGAGTTCTTCATATCTCTACTGCAAGGAGATATATTACTGGACTGATATTTGTAAGTTTACTGACCTCTCTTTTTCGACACTGGAATTTGCAACTGAATAATCCCTGGACGGACTGAACTAGTGAATGATATATGGACTGTTTTGACTATGCTATAACTCTTACCGGAATAAACTATTTAATTAGCACTGTGTATCTGTTTTACTGAGTGTAAGCTACAAAAACGTTTATCTCACATATTTTGCCTGCCTGACTGACTGCTGTGCAGATTCTGCTAGGGTGTATCCCTAACACTATTTAGCTTGTTGTCCACTAAGACTCCAAGATCCCTCTCACAGTTACTGTTATTGAGCCTGGTTTCACCCAGTCTATATGTGTACTTTTGGTTTTTCTTGCCTAATGTAGGGCTTTACTTTTGTCTACACTGAATTTCATTTTGTTAGATATGGCCCAGTGTTCTAGTCTGTCAAGATCCATCTGGATCTTGACCCTGTCTTCTTGGGTGTTAGCTATTCCTGCCAGCTTGGTATCATCTGCAAATTTGGTAAGTTCCCCTTCTCTTCCCTCATCTAAGTCGTTAATGAAGATATTGAAGAGTACTGGGCCTAAGACGGAACCTTGTGGCACCCCACAGCTTACTTCCCTCCATGTAGACTTAGACCCATTAAGGACTACTTGCTGCGTACGGTTTGTCAGCCAGTTGCGAGTCCATCTGGTGGTGGTGCTATCTTTTCCACTTTTTCCCAGCTTACTAAGAAGTAGGCTGTGGTCAACTTTGTTGAATGCCTCGCTGAAATCTAAATATATTATGTCCACAGTATTTTGCTGGTCTACTAATTTAGTCACTGTGTTGAAGAATGAAGTAAGATTGGTTTGGCATGATCTGTTTTTAACAAACCTGTGCTGACTGCTAGTTATTACTTTACTTGTTTCTAGATGATGGCAGATCTGTTTTTTTTTATTATCTTTTCGAGTATCTTCCCGGGTATTGATGTTCCTACCATCCCTGTCCAATTGTCCCCATTATACATACCTGGTTCCTGTATTCATACTCATATTTATTCTTATACTTATTATCTTGTAAGCGATTGACAAATCAAATCAAATAAATAAATAAAATAAAATATGAGTGGTCACTAAGAGTCGAGAATGATTTGGTGGTACGTAATCAAACAATAACTGGCCATGAGACAAAACTCTACAAAGGGGGAAATCATTGTAAAGAAAGGGTTGTAGTGTCATATTTGCAACTTCCCTAGCTAGATGCCCAGTTGCCTCTTGAAAAAGTAACTTTGGGCTTCCCTGACCAGTTTCTGACAAGCAAAGTCAGACTCCCCTTTATGACTGTGATTCACTTAACGGCTTTGGCAAAAAGGTCATAAAATTGGGCATGACTCCTTTGGCATCCACATCTCTTAGTAATGGAATTTCCATTCTGAAATGTGGTAATTAGTCAAGGAATACCTGTCACCTCTAGGTAATATGGGCAGTATAGACATTTAAAATGATTAAATAAATAATAGTCAATGTCTTGATTTAAATGAATTTTATCATGAATTTTATAAATAGTAATTCCTAACCAGGCATGGTAAATCATAATACTAAATATTTTCTCACTAAAATATTGCTGAGAGGATTATTTAGTTCTTTTAAAATATGAATATATGGCTCCCATATTAATTTCTAAAATGAAAAACTAAAGTGGGTAGAGTAGGCATGTTCCAGATCCCTTAAACACTGCTGCCTTGTGGGTCCTTGGAAGTGTACCTTTTCCATTAGGTCCCCTGCCCTATGGAACACTTTCCTCCTCAAGATCCAAGAGGTCCCCAACTGTTTTATCCTCCCAGAGGGCACTCAAAACATGGCTCTTCCCCCAGGCTCTAAGATAAGGCAAGGTGAAGCTGAGATGAGAGTGGGCCTCAATACCATTGTTCATTTTGTGAACAAAATCCTGTGAGTTGAAGTATTTATCCTGGCTATGAACGAAATGCTATTTTTCTCCCTTAGCTACTGAGTTCTTATGTAACTAAAGGTGTTGACTCAGAAATGAGTTCCGATCCAATTGAAGAGGAAACAGTTTTCCCCAGATTAATTAACAGCCTCTCTGGATCTCTCTTGGCTTGTTTTCTTTTTGCCACAGTGAAACATTTTGCAGATGGGTAACTTTTTTTTGCAGCTGCACAGGAGCATTTTGTTCCATTAATTTCTACAGGTCAGTCTGTACAGGAGCATCTAATTCCCAATCCTTGATCTGCCAGCAGAGCTGCAGAGCTGCAGGTCAGGGTGAAGGGACTAAAGTATAAATCATGTCAGAGGATAGCCACTATGGTGAGCAGATGAGATGCTTTCAATTTGTTTGTTTGTTTAGGGTTTTTGGAAAGAGATGTATTTTTAATGCAAAGTTAAAGAGAGTGGGGAGAGGCACTATTGGCATAATTGGATAATAAGTGAGACAATTACTGACCAGGAAAGGCTCTGGTTGCCATTGAAAGCTGAAAATGTGCATTACAAGAACATCAATACTATTTCACAGAGGTGGGATTCAAATTTCTTAACAACTGGTTCTATGGGTATCACCTAATTTGTAGGTGTGGCTTGGTGGTCACGTAACTGGCTGGGCATGGCTTGTATTTAAATATTGTAAATATTTATGTAAATATTGATTTATTTTTATTAAAAAAGAGCAACTTTTACCCAAAATGAGGCAAAGCAGGCAAGCAGATTGAATTGCGCCCAGAATCACAGATTCACTCAGAGATCTACCATTCTTCAATCTGCTACCTGAGTCTGCACTGTAAAATAGAAGCTTCAGTCGTAACAAAGGTTCAGCTCTGCTTTTAGAATAGCTAGAAAGCAAGAAATCCAATGATTTCCAGCTTCCCTAGCTTATCTAAATCTCCCACCACAGCTGATAGTTGGAACACCTGATGATGTGGGGGGAGGAAGGAAAAATAGCAACTTACCAAAAATTAGCCAAAGGCACAATGCAGGCAAGTTGGATGGCACGCCTGCCAGGTAAGGAGTGAGTGGACAGGGTGGGGAGGGTCAGGGTCAGACAGTGGCACAATTTCCCAGTTCTCGAACTGCGCAAAATTGTAACAACCGGTTCTATAGAACCTGTCTGACCAGGTAGAATTCCACCCGTGCTAGTTCATTGCATAGTAAAATAGTGATTTTACTATGTTTACTTGTTTACTTCCTGCTTTGTTTCAGTCCTGAAAGGAAGACTTGCTTCTCCTAATGTATGTTCTTTTTCCTGCCATTTAAACCTCAAAACAGAGAAAGGCTTTCAGATACCTTTATGATTTGGATTTCATACTGGATGATTTTCAAAGTAGACAATGAATCTATAATCACTTCTTTACACCATATTGCTGCACGAATCACTGAAATAAAATAAAACATTATTGAAAAAATGGATTGAAAAAATACCTGGTTTTTTTTTCCTCCAAAAGTCATAGTAATGTGAAAGCAATTATTTATTTTATTAAAATGATTTACATCTTGTCTTTCACAGGGTACAAATCTTAACACATTAGCTTACATACTATGATACAACCAAGAATGGTTTTCAAAAACTAAGAACTTTGTTCCTTGTCCCAGGACAATTGGTAGCATTGGCCCTCTGAAAGAGGGAAGGAAAGAAATTCTGTAGCAGGATGCCATGATGGTCTGTGTCCGAGATTCTTCCCACCTTAGGCTTTCTCAATCTTAGCATCTTTAAAATGGATGGACTTCAACTCCCAGAATTCCCAGCATCCTGGCTGGAAATTTCTGAAAGTTGAAGTCCACTCAACCAGCTATCCTCAAAGATAAGTTAAGAAAAATGATATAATGTGTGGGTAAAAGGAGTCCTTGATTTACGATCACAATTGTGACCAGAATTCCTAAGGAAGGCAGTTCTTAAATGAGTTGTGCCTGATTTCCTGAACCGTATCTGACATGGTTGTTAAATGAATTGCTGCATTTGTTAACACCTCAGTTGTTAACGGAGTCCAGCTTCTCCCATTGATTTTGCTTGTCGGAAACCAGCTGGGAAAGATACAAGTGCCAATCACATGACTCCAGGATGCTGCAACCATCATCAATACATGCCAGTTGCCAAGCACCCAAATTTTTATCACTTTTGACCATGGGGATGCTGTAGTGCTAGTATGTGAAAGAACTGGTCATTAGTCCCTTTCTTCAGTGCCATTGTAACTTTGAACGTTCACTAAAGAAATGTAAATTGTAAATTGAGGACTACCTTTAAGCATTATCTGAAGAGATAACTATTTAAGTATGTCAGCTTTTAAAACATAAGTGTGCATTCTTTCAAAATTCTGTTTACCTAGTTATAATTATATTAGTTATATAGGTAGTCCTCAACTTTTCAAACTTAAAATAGCATTGCAGGTATGAAACAACCTCTTCTGATTATTGCTGGAAGAGTTTTGAAGTCTTAGAACTTTCCACTTGCTGAAAAAACCAATTGAAAAGAGC
>NW_028262485.1:22500-25022 GCF_049901715.1 Pseudonaja textilis | reverse complement strand
ATACCCCCCTCCCGCCAAATGCATGCTCTTGGGGGGACCCTCCTCCTTCAGACCCCCCCCTCCCAAAATTTGCATGCATGGGAGGGAAGGGAGGGTGTCCCTTAAGAGAAGGGGCGCATGCAACCTGCCCCGTCACCCCAATTCATACATCCCCTCCCAACACATGCATGCTCTTGGGGAGGGGCTTCAAATTTGCATGCATGGCAGGGGAGGGAGGGGGGCGTCCCTTAGAAGAAGGGAGGGGCATGCAACCCTCCCCCTTCGTCACCCCAATTCATACCCAGTTCAAACACATGCATGCCCCGATCTCTTGGGGTTCCCTTCATCAGGGAAGGAGAGGGGGGGGCTCTCCTTTGCAAGCTTTTTAAGCATCCCCCCACACACCTTCCCTTCCACACTTGATCTTTCCACCCCCTCCCCGTCGGCTCTTCCAGGCCTCTCCCTCCTTCCATCCATCCCCACCACCCCAAGACCCCCCTGCAAAAGGGTGGGAAGTGGGGAGACAGACCCCAAACTACCCCCCCTCCCCCCCTTATTTTTTGCAGGGAAGGCCTGCACTGCACCTCCTCCTCCTGCAGGCCCGGTTGGGGGGGGGTCTGTTTTGGGGGGAGGAGGAGGAGAGGGGGTCTGTTTTGGGGGAGGAGGAGGAGAGGGGGTCTGTTTGGGGGAGGAGGAGGAGGAGAGGGGTCTGTTTTGGGGGAGGAGGAGGAGGAGAGGGGGTCTGTTTTGGGGGAGGAGGAGGAGGAGAGGGGGTCTCTTTTGGGGGAGGAGGAGGAGGAGGAGAGGGTCTGTTTTGGGGAGGAGGAGGAGGAGGAGGAGGAGGAGAGGGGGGTCTGTTTTGGGGGAGGAGGAGGAGGAGAGAGTCTGCTTTGGGGAGGAGGAGGAGGAGGAGAGGGGGTCTGTTTTGGGGGAGGAGGAGGAGGAGGGGGTCTGTTTTGGGGGAGGAGGAGGAGGAGAGGGGTCTGTTTTGGGGGAGGAGGAGGAGAGGGGTCTGTTTTGGGGGAGGAGGAGGAGGAGAGGGGTCTGTTTGGGGGAGGAGGAGGAGAGGGTCTGCTTTGGGGGAGGAGGAGAGGGGGTCTGTTTTGGGGGGAGGAGGAGGAGGAGAGGGTCTGCTTTGGGGGAGGAGGAGGAGAGAGGGGGTCTCTTTGGGGGGAGGAGGAGGAGGAGGAGGAGGAGGAGGGGGTCTCTTTTGGGGGAGGAGGAGGAGGAGAGGGGTCTCTTTTGGGGGAGGAGGAGGAGAGGGTCTGTTTTGGGAGGAGGAGGAGGAGGAGGAGGAGGAGAGGGGGTCTGTTTTGGGGGAGGAGGAGGAGGAGAGAGTCTGCTTTGGGGGGAGGAGGAGGAGGAGAGGGGTCTGTTTTGGGGGAGGAGGAGGAGGAGGAGGGGGTCTGTTTTGGGGAGGAGGAGGAGGAGAGGGGGTCTGTTTTGGGGGAGGAGGAGGAGGAGAGGGGTCTGTTTTGGGGGAGGAGGAGGAGGAGAGGGGGGTCTGTTTGGGGGAGGAGGAGGAGGAGGAGGGGTCTCTTTTGGGGGGAGGAGGAGGAGGAGAGGGGGTCTGTTTTGGGGGAGGAGGAGGAGGAGAGGGGTCTCTTTTGGGGGAGGAGGAGGGGAGGAGAGGGGTCTCTTTGGGGGAGGAGGAGGAGGAGGAGAGGGTCTCTTTGGGAGGAAGAGGAGGAGGAGGAGGAGAGGCCCGGTTCCCATGGCGACGGAGGCCCGCCCACCCCCGCGCGAAGCTTACCCGCCGGTGGGTGGCTGGGGCGGCTGGTTTGAGGAGGAAGAGGCGGCGGCGGCGACGGCGGGAAAGAGAGCCCGGAACGTGAGGGGAAGGGAGGGGGGCGGGCCGGGCCGGGCCGGGCGGGCTGAGGAGAAAATAGGCCGCGACGGCTTTTTTTGTCGTTGTGGTGGTTGTATTTTTGTTTGGTTTGGTTTTCTTTTATCCCCCCGCCCCCCACGGGCTCGGCAGCGGCTCGGCGGCTTCGGCGGCGTCTCTCGCGCTCCTCCTTCCTCCTCCTCCTCAGGCCGCTTGTTTGTGTTTGGGGAGAAAAAAACAAGATGGCGGCCCCTCCGTCCCGGTCACGTGAGGCGGCTCTTCTTTTTTACGAAAGGCCGGCGCGGGAGAGACGCGTCACGAGGGGGCGGAGCGCCGGCGACGAGGTTTAGACGTCACCTCGTCCCGCCTCTTCCTCTCTTAGCCCCTCCCACTCCGCCCTCAGGCTTGGCGCGCTTCCCCTCAGGCTTAGGGGGTCACGTGATCCAAGGCCCCGCCTACTCCCGCCTCCCTTTTTTTCCTACTCACTCTCTCCCCGTCTCTGGGCGAGGGGGAGGGGGAAAAAGGACGTCGTTGGACGTGACCCCGCGCTCGACGGGCGCGTCGAGGGGGGACTGGTGTCACGTGATCCCAGGCCACGCCTCTTCCTCCTCTCTCGGTTTTGCCAGGCCTGAGGGGAGAGGGAGGGGAAAGGGACGTCCCTCTCTTGGGGGAGGGAAAAGGACGTCGTTGGACGTGACCCCGCGCTCGACGGGCGCGT
>NW_028262485.1:5000-15000 GCF_049901715.1 Pseudonaja textilis | reverse complement strand
GCCGGTTGGTTTACAGATATTTTTTGTGCCTCCATTTCATAGTCTTCAATCGCAGTTACATTGCATAATAGCTCCTATTATCAATCAGAAATGGAATCCCCTAGTATCATTATTAATCAATCCTTGGACAATAATTTTATTCATATTTTGCGAGAGAACCGTAATTTCCTTAGTCTTATTTTGTAACAATTCATACAATCCTCCCCAATCTATCCTAAAAACGTTTTGTGGATATAGTTAAAAAAGAAAAAAAAAAAATACATCTTTATATCTTTATCTTTATTTATATTTATTATTCTCTAAAATTCTGCATATTTCATTATCGCATTTTATTATCTAACCATTTCCTTTGCTCCTCTTTAATTTCTCGTCCTGCCTTTTTCTCTTTTTAAAACCTCCAGCGATGGGTTGGTTCCATTGCTTTGGTTAATTCCTTCGTTCTAGGTTGCTTCTGTCTCCTTGCTCCGTTTCCATCGGTTGTTTGCTTCCGAGCCAAATTTCAATTTTTTGCCCTCCGCAACGTTAGCTGTCTTGACGAATTGTGCCTTATCTGCAGACGTGTCAGTTATAGAACCATTAGGTTTTTCCTGCAAATTACTAATCCACACGGAATATATATATATTTTATTGGCCAATTATACATCGCTCAAGTAGTCAAGACGTCTCTGTGAGGACCACACCTGTTCAGCCTTTTTCTCTGGGTGTGGAAGAGGATGGTTTTTTTTTTAAACCATCAGCTGGGGGAAATATTTTCACCTGGATTGAAATCGAGGTCACGGTCAGCTCGTTGCGTTTGCTAAAAATGGAGAAAAATGAGAAGATACCACCGCAGGAGGAAATTGTGTGGAAAATATTGGAAGGCGCTGAAATGAGTAGACGGACGTTTGAAATGAGAGAACAAGAGGATTAAAACAATTTTATAAAATTTGGCATCTTTTCTATCAATGGTTAGACAACAAAGTACAGGAATGAAACAGGTAGACTTTTAGAAAATAATCAATATAAGATGTACTTTTTTCTTATTATATCTACAAAATGATTTTAGGATAGATTTGGGGTGATAATATGAACTGTTAGACAATAAATTAAGTAAATGATGGTGATCTTGTAAAACATGAATGAATAAAAGTATAGTCAAACGATTGGTTAATCGTGATACCAAGGTATTTAGTTTTTGATTGACAATATGAGATTCTATGTCATGTCATTGTAATTGAAGACTACGAAGACTATATTATAACTATATAATAGGATAGATTTGGGATGATAATATGAACTGTTAGACAATAAATTAATTATGGTTATCTTGTAAAACATGAATGAATAAAAGTATAGTCAAATGATTGGTTAATCGTGATACTAAGGTATTTAGTTTTTGATTGACAATATGAGATTATATGTAATGTCATTGTAATTGAAGATCAATGATCTTCAATTGATCAATAATGATATTAAGGTATTTAGTTTTGGATTGACAATATGAGATTCTATGTCATGTCATTGTAATTGAAGACTACGAAGACTATTATAACTATATAACTATATAATAGGATAGATTTGGGATGATAATATGAACTGTTAGACAATAAATTATGGCTATCTTGTAAAACATGAATGAATAAAATTATAGTCAAATGATTGATCAATAATGATACTAAGGCATTTAGTTTTTGGTTGACAATATGAGATTATATGTAATGTCATTGTAATTGAAGATCAATGATCTTCAATTGATCAATAATGATATTAAGGTATTTAGTTTTTGGTTGACAATATGAGATTATATGTAATGTCATTGTAATTGAAGATCAATGATCTTCAATTGATCAATAATGATATTAAGGTATTTAGTTTTGGATTGACAATATGAGATTCTATGTCATGTCATTGCAATTGAAGACTATGAAGACTATATTATAACTATATAACTATATAATAGAATAGATTTGGGGTGATAATATGAACTGTTAGACAATAAATTAATTATGGTTATCTTGTAAAACATGAATGAATTAAAGTATAGTCAAATGATTGATCAATCATGATACTAAGGCATTTAGTTTTTGATTGACAATATGAGATTCTATGTCATGTGATTGTAATTGAAGACTACGAAGACTATATTATAACCATATAACTATATAATAGGATAGATTTGGGATGATAATATGAACTGTTAGACAATAAATTATGGTTATCTTGTAAAACATGAATGAATAAAAGTATAGTCAAACGATTGATCAATAAAGATACTAAGGCATTTAGTTTTTGGTTGACAATATGAGATTATATGTAATGTCACTGTAATTGAAGATTAATGAACTTCAATTGATCAATAATGATATTAAGGCATTTAGTTTTTGATTGACAATATGAGATTCTATGTCAAGTCATTGTAATTGAAGACTACGAAATGGAAGCACAAAACAATTTGTAAACCAATATGTACACCTATGGAAGACAGCTTGATGTTTGTATGTTTTGTTTGTTTATGTTTGTTTTGAAAAAGCAATAAAAAATTTTTTTAAAAAAAGATCATTGTGAGATCGTCGTCAGATCAAGATTATGCCCCAGGTCATTCCAGCAATGATGAAAACATGAGGTTACGGATCAAAGATCAAATCCCATTCCATAAATCTATTTTTATTTTACAATCGGGAAGACGGAGTCAAAAACCACGCAGGCAGCGGGGAGAAGCCGAGGGCGGGGGACACTTTTGAAAGAGAGCGAGGTGCAACCCTTTATATCAGTTTGGGCTTCGAGCCAAGGTAGTTTCCTTGGGCGTGGGAAGGATCTACCTGGCGATGCCTTACCTGGCGACCACGTCACTCGTGGGCTTGCTTGGCCGTTCCGCCCGGGTTCAAATCGTAAGCCGCAGGATCCGTGGCTTCCTTGCCTGGGTGGCAGCAAAGTGTAACACACACACACACACTGGTTGGAATCGGCGTCCAGGTGGGCTCCAGGTGGAATCAAGAGAGGTCGGTGGCGGCTCGTCAAGCCGATCCAAACTTCCGAAATCCGGGGCCACGCATCGCCCCGAGACGTATAGCTCCACTGGGCCGCCCGAATCATCATCTGGAAACCAGGAGTGGGATTCTACCCGGTTCGGAACGGTTTGGTAGAACCGGTGGTTCTGATTCGGCGCAGTTGGGAGAAGCGGCCGATGGTCGCCCTGACGGGTTCCGCCCCTCTCCACCTGCCCCTCCCCTCCCCCGCCCAGTCAGTGATTATCGCGCATGCGCATCAATCGTGGGCGTGCCCAACAGAGCCGACGGCGTTGTCCCCCGCTGAGTCACTCCTTGAGGTCTTTCTTTTTTTTCGCCCCCTTCCGACGATCAGCTGTTCTGACGATCAGCTCTGCCGGGATCCCCGTCCCTGTCTTACTGCTTCACACAGGAGGAAGGAAGGAAGGAAGGAAGAAAGGAAGGAGGAAGAAGGAAGGAAGGAAGGAGAGGAGGATCAGCTGTTCTGACGATCAGCTCTGCCGGGATCCCCTCCCTGTCTTGGTGCTTCACACAGGAGGAAGGAAGGAAGGAAGGAGAGGAAGGAAGGAAGGAGGAAGGAAGGAAGGAAGGAAGGAGAGGAGGATCAGCTGTTCTGACGATCAGCTCTGCCGGGATCCCCTCCCTGTCTTACTGCTTCACACAGGAGGAAGGAAGGAAGGAAGGAAGGAAGGAAGGAAGGAAGGAAGGAAGGAGAGGAGGAGAAAGGAAGGAAGGAGGAGGAGGAACGGAGAGGAGGAGCGAGGAAGGAAGGAGAGGAGGAACAAGGAAGGAAAAAAGGAGAGGAGGAGGAAGGAAGGAAAGGAGAGGAGGAACAAGGAAGGAAAGGAGAGGAGGAGGAGGGAGAAGGAAAGGAGAGGAGGAGGAGGGAGAAGGAAAGGAGAGGAGGTGGAGGAAGGAAGGAGTGGAGGAGAAAGGAAGGAAGGAGGAGAAAGGAAGGAAGGAGGAGGAGGAACGAAGGAGAGGAGGGAGGAAGGAAGGAGAGGAGGAACAAGGAAGGAAAAAAGGAGAGGAGGAGGAGGAAGGAAGGAGAGGAGGAGGAAGGAAGGAAAGAAAGAAGGAGAGGGGAGGGAGGAGGGAAGGAAAGGAGAGGAGGAGGAGGAGGAAGGAAGGAGAGGAGGAGGAAGGAAGGAAAGAAGGAGAGGGGAGGGAGGAGGGAAGGAAAGGAGAGGGGAGGGAGGAGGAAGGAAAGGAGAGGAGGAGGAGGAGGAAGGAAGGAGAGGAGGAAAAATGAAGGAAAGAAGGAGAGGAGGAGGAAGGAAGGAGAGGAGAGGAGGAGGAGGAGGAAGGAAGGAGGAGGAACAAGGAAGGAAAGAAGGAGAGGAGGAGGAAGGAAGGAGTGGACAATCAGCTGTTTCAATGATCAGCTGTGCCGGGATTCCCCTTGCTGTCTTAGTGCTTCACTGAGGAGAAAGGAATAAACAAAGGAAGGAGAGGAGGAGCAAGGAAGGAAGGAAGGAAAGGAGGAGGGAGGGAAGGAAGGAGAGGAGGAGGAAGGAAAGAAGCAAGGAAAGGAGGGAGGAAGGAAGGAAGGAGAGGAGGAGAAAGGAAAGAAGCAAGGAAAGGAGGGAGGGGAGGGAGGAAGGAGAGGAGGAAGGAAGGAAGGAAGGAAGGAAGGAAGGAAGGAAGGAGAGAGAGGAGGAAGGAAAGAAGCAAGGAAAGGAGGGAGGAAGGAAGGAGAGGGAGGAGGAAGGAAGAAAGAAGGAGAGGAGGAGGAAGGAAGGAAAGGAGAGGAGGGAGGGAGGAAGGAAGGAGAGGAGGATCAGCTGTTCTGACGATCAGCTCTGCCGGATCCCCTCCCTGTCTTAGTGCTTCACACAGGAGGAAGGAAGGAAGGAAGGAGAGGGGAGAAAGGAAGGAAGAAAGGAAGAGGAGGAGCAAGGAAGGAAGGAGAGGAGGAGGAGGAAGGAAGGAGTGGACAATCAGCTGCTCCAATGATCAGCTATTCCGGGATCCCCCTTGCTGTCTTACTGCTTTCCCCAGGAGGAAGGAAGGAAGGAAGGAAGGAAGGAAGGAAGGAAGGAAGGAAGGAAGGAAGGAAGGAAGGAAGGAGAGGAGAGGAGGAGAAAGGAAGCAGAGGAGCACGGAGTGTTCCGACAATCAGCTGTGCTGAGATCCCCTCATTTTTTTTACTTTACTCTGTCCGTTTCCACACAGTCTTTTAAGATTTCCTTCATTCGCTTCTCATCCGTCAGGATCGGATCAGGCTTTCCATGGCGGAGCTTCTACGGGTCTAGCGGCAGTTACTCCAGGTCCAACTGAGTACGTCATCCCTTTCTCCTATTTTTCGGGGAGAAGCATTAACAACATTTCTGGTTTCATATCTAAATGCTCTTTTATCTCTCTCTCTCTCTTTTTTTTTCCACCACGCAAAACCAGATATCTGTCTTTTCATCCCCTATCTTTTCACTTGCGGACTGCGGGACTGTTATTTTCTCTCGCCCTTCCGAGCTCCTCTCTCGTCCCGCTTAAGGACCACCACCGTGTTGCTTGCATCGTCCCAATTTGTACGGCTTGATTTAGGCTCCTGGTAGGATTGGATGGCTGATTAGTAACCTAGGAGGATCACTAAGCGGTGTAATCTTAGGATTCTGGAGGGAGGTATTTGATTTTTTTTTCTCTCTTGATGGACACTGAGAGCATTTGCACCAGAGACAAATCCCTTGGGTGTCCAATCGCACTTGGCCAATAAAAGAATTCTATGCTATTCTATTCATATTCTATTTTATTCTATTCTATTCTACTTTATTTCCTCTATTCTATTCATTTTCTATTCATATTTTCTATTCTATTCTATTCTATTCTATTCATTTTCTATTCATATTCTACTCTACTCTACTCTTCCCTATTTATTCTATTCTATTCTATTCTATTCTACTCTATTCTCTATATACTATACTATATTCTATACTACTTTATTCTACTCTAATTTATTTTCTATTCATACTTTCTATTCTATTCTACTCTATTCTATTCTATTCATTTTCTGTTCATATTTTCTATTCTATTCTACTCTATTATGTTCTATTCATATTCTATTCTAATCTACTCTACTCTTCCCTATTTACTCTAATCTATCCTATTAATTTTCTATTCATATTTTCTATTCTATTCTACCCTACTCTATTCTATTCTATTCTACTCTACTCTATTCTACTAAATACTCTATTCTATTCTACTTTATTCTACTCTATTCTACTATAATTCATTTTCTATTCATGTTTTCTATTCTGTTCTGTTCTATTCTACTTCCTCTATTCTATTCTATTCATTTTCTGTTCATATTTTCTGTTCTATTCTACTCTACTCTTCCCTATTTACTCTAATCTATTCTATTCATTTTCTATTCATATTTTCTATTCTATTCTACTCTACTCTACTCTACTCTATTCTATTCATATTCTATTCTATTCTATTCTATTCTACTCTATTCTACTAAATACTCTATTCTATTCTACTTTATTCTACTCTATTCTACTCTAATTCATTTTCTATTCATGTTTTCTATTCTGTTCTGTTCTATTCTACTTACTCTATTCTATTCTATTCATTTTCTGGTCATATTTTCTATTCTATTCTACTCTACTCTTCCCTATTTATAATCTATTCTATTAATTTTCTATTCATATTTTCTATTCTACTCTACTCTACACTATTCTATTCATATTCTATTCATATTCTATTCTATTCTACTCTATTCTACTAAATACTCTATCCTATTCTACTTTATTCTATATTCTACTCTAATTCATTTTCTATTCTATTCTATTCTATTCTATTCTATTCTATTCTACTCTACTCTATTCTATTCAATTCTATTCTACTCTACTCTATTCTACTTTATTCTATTCTACTCTATTCTATTTTACTCTACTCTACTCTACTTTATTCTACTCCACTCTACTCTACTCTACTCTACTCTACTCTATTCTATTCTACTTTATTCTACTGCACTCTACTCTATTCTACTATACTCTATTTTAATCTAATCTAATCTAATCTAATCTAATCTAATCTAATCTAATCTAATCTAATATCATATAATCTCATATAGTATCATGTCATCTAATCTGGTCCGATTCCGTTCGCTCTTTATTAAAACTACGTCTCGTAGTATCTTTCTCCTGCCGAGATGGTACCTGCGTGATTCCCCTCCCTCCCCGTCCCCCGTCCGACGGGATCTTTGTCCAGGGCCGCACCCCGGGAGATATGAGCCCGTAAATGGTGGAGGAAAGTACAAGGTTCGACTCGGGCGAACACCCTCTCGCCCTCTGCCCGCGGAGGGTGAGTAGTGGGCCCCGAGCCCGAGTATATTAACCGGAAAGCTCTTCGCTCCGGCCGCTTCCCAAGGATGGGCTCCGAGAAGGCAGGCCTGGTGGCGCTGATGCTCCTGACCCTGGAGGTTCTCCTCGCCACCAAACCCACCAGGTGAGCATCCACGCTCGGGTCAACTCCAGGTTTTTTTTTTGAGAAGAGAAACTGGACAGGCCGTCGGTCTGCACGGTGGAGGCGACGGGTGGGCGCTCCGTTCCCGGGAGGTTGTTTTTTCGAGAAACCGGACGGGCCGTCGGTCTCGCGGCGAAGCGAAGCAGGTGGGCGCTCCGTTTCCCAGGGAGGTTTTTTTCGAGAACCGGACGGGCCGTCGGTCTCTGTGCGGCGAGCGACAGGTGGGCGCTCCGTTTCCCGGGAGGTTTTTCGAGAAACCGGACGCGCCGTCGGTCTGCGCGTGAAGCGAACAGGTGGGCGCTCCGTTTCCCGGGAGGTTTTTTTCGAGAAGAGAAACCGGACGGGCCGTCGGTCTGCGCGGCGGGCGAGCAGGTGGCGCTCCGTTCCCGGGAGGTTTTTTGAGAAGAGAAACCGGACGGGTCATCGGTCTGCGCAGTGGCGGCGACCCACCCCATCCGCGACCCGCGGCTGCGCCTCCCCAGTTGATTTTCCGCCGGTTTTTGGCCCTCTTGGAGGCTCGGCGGAAGGCTTCTGCAACCTCGGGAGGCCGAAAAAAAGGGCCCGTTTGGGTCCCTTTTGGTATTTCCGGAACCCCGTTGCTTTTTTTCCCGGCCTTCTGAGGTTCCGGAAGCTTCTTCCCGCAGGCCGAAAAATCAGCCCGCGCGCGGCTTCAGTTTGACGGAGGACTCGCGTAGCCGCGCAAATGGTTCTTTACGCCATCGCGGATAGAGGTCTCCTGCTTTTCGCCGGGGATGGTCTAGAAGACCTTCAAAGTCCCTTCCAGCTCTCTGGCTGACTTTTAGGGATGATTTCAAAGCCCCCCCCCGGATAATCCCGGGAAGGCGTTTCGGCATTTCACGGGCCGGTGTTTGAAAGCGGAAGACGGAGGCTACTTTTGGGGGAGGGTAGGAAGGTGGGGGAGGGGGGTTCTTAAGGGTGGGGAACCCCCGAAATGTTGAACGGCGGACAGCGCCTGCCGAGAAGAGATGCTCTCCACCTTGCCTACGGAGATACTCCACCCTCCAGGTCATAGTTGTCCCCAAAGTGTTTTACTACAGGGATTTCCAACCTTGGCCCCTTCCTTCCTTCTTTCCTTCCTTCCTCCCACTCCCTCCCTTCTTTTGTCTCCTCCCTCCCTTCTTTAGTGTCCTTCCTTCCTTCCTTCTTTCCTTCCTTCCTCCCTTCTTTACTCTCCTTCCTTCCTTCCTTCTTTCCTTCCTTCCTCCCACTCCCTCCCTTCTTTTGTCTCCTCCCTCCCTTCTTTAGTGTCCTTCCTTCCTTCCTTCTTTCCTTCCTTCCTCCCTTCTTTCCTTCCTTCCTCCCTCCCTCCCTTCTTTTGTCTCCTCCCTCCCTTCTTTACTCTCCTTCCTTCCTTCCTTCTTTCCTTCCTTCCTCCCTTCTTTACTCTCCTTCCTTCCTTCCTTCTTTCCTTCCTTCCTCCCTTCTTTACTCTCCTTCCTTCCTTCCTTCCTTCTTTCCTTCCTTCCTCCCACTACCTCCCTTCTTTTGTCTCCTCCCTCCCTTCTTACTCTCCTTCCTTCCCCTTCCTTCCTTCCTTCCTTCCCTTCCCTATTCTCCTTCCTTGCCTCTTTCTTCCTTCCTTCCCTCTTTCTTCCTTCCTTCCTTCTTTCCTTCCTTCCTTCCTTCCTCCCACTCCCTCCCTTCTTTTGTCTCCTCCCTCCCTTCTTTAGTGTCCTTCCTTCCTTCCTTCTTTCCTTCCTTCCTCCCTTCTTTACTCTCCTTCCTTCCTTCCTTCCTTCTTTCCTTCCTTCCTCCCACTCCCTCCCTTCTTTTGTCTCCTCCCTCCCTTCTTTAGTGTCCTTCCTTCCTTCCTTCTTTCCTTCCTTCCTCCCTTCTTTCCTTCCTTCCTCCCACTCCCTCCCTTCTTTTGTTTCCTCCCTCCCTTCTTTACTCTCCTTCCTTCCTTCCTTCTTTCCTTCCTTCCTCCCTTCTTTACTCTCCTTCCTTCCTTCCTTCTTTCCTTCCTTCCTCCCTTCTTTACTCTCCTTCCTTCCTTCCTTCCTTCTTTCCTTCCTTCCTCCCACTACCTCCCTTCTTTTGTCTCCTCCCTCCCTTCTTTACTCTCCTTCCTTCCCCCTTCCTTCCTTCCTTCCTTCCCCTTCCCTATTCTCCTTCCTTGCCTCTTTCTTCCTTCCTTCCCTCTTTCTTCCTTCCTTCCTTCTTTCCTTCCTTCCTTCCTTCCTCCCACTCCCTCCCTTCTTTTCTCTCTTCCATCCTTTCTTTACTCCCTTCCTTCCTTCCTTCCTTCCTCCCTTCCTTCCTCTCCCTCCCTTCTTTCCTTCCTTCCTTCCTTCCTTTTGATTTGATTGATTTGTTTGATTCGTCCATTGCTTACAAGATAATAGGTATAAGAATGACATTTGAAATTAGAGAACAAGAGGATAAACAATTTTATAAAATTTGGGATCTTTTCTATCAATGGTTAGATAACAAAGTACAGGAATGGAACAGGTAGACTTTTAGAAAATAATCAATATATAAAGATGTACTTGTTTCTTATTATAACTAAATAAATATATAAAGATGTACTT
>NW_028262484.1:0-25023 GCF_049901715.1 Pseudonaja textilis | reverse complement strand
GAGAAAGCCAGATTGACTTAACAACTGTGCTATTAATTTATCAACCGTAATGATTTACTTAACAACTGTGGCAAGAAAGATTGTAAAATGGGGCAACACTCATTTAACAAATACCTCACTTAACAGAAATTTTGGGCTCAGTTGTGGTTGTAAGTTGAGGACTACCTGTATAAAACCTAACCCTCTTTAAAACTCATTAAGAGAGTGGGGTCTTGTCTCTGCCTCTCAGTGTGACTGTGATGCTCTTCGGCACCTGTTGCGTCCAGGTGTCCATTGGGAGCTTGCACCTGGCTCAGTGTCTGATTTTTTTCAGTGTGGACCGTCCTGTCCTTGAATGGCTGGGTGGATTGGACAATGACATTTGAGCTACTATAAGTCCATGCATTTACCATACACTAAATAAATAAACTCATTAAGAGTATATTGTATATTGTGTACTATATCTCCCACATTCATGGTCCATTTAAAACTAAAGGAAGGGGGAGAAGGAGAGGGAAAGGGCCCTCATCTGTTTTGGAGACGGAGTCCCTAATTTGGACTCTGGCACAGAAAAAATATTAACAGAAGATGAGATTAGGAAAGAGGAAATAAAGTGCATGCCAATATGCTAGGAGTCAAAACAAAATCACAACCAAGAATGTAGGTGCACAAATCTGGGGAAAATAACCAGAGTGATTATGACTTGACCCAGTACATTAAAGAAGCAGGATTAGCATATTGTAGTTCAGACATCAAATGGTCCTTGATGGTATTTGGAAATCAAGGAATTTGATAGTATGAGGCATGGCTACAAGGCAAGGATATTTGCACATTAAAAGTAAGCTCTGGCTCTCAGCATCTCCAACATATGGTTTCCCATTGCTGTTCTATTCTTTCTGGAAGTTTTATTTAGTTTAGTTTACTTTACTTTATTGTCATTGCACCTGTACAACGCAATCAAGCACCATCTTCAGTGCACATCATGACCATGAAAATAAACATAAACACACATCCTTCACACTCCACACATTGAACCAAAAAACCCCAACACTGTACCAATACTGCACTATATAGCAGAATTCAACAGAGCTACTGCCCTGGGATAGAAGCTGTTTTTCAGCCTATTTGTGCTTGTTTTTATTATTCTATACCATCTGCCAGATGGTAATAGTTCAAAAAAGGGTTTCCAGGATGAGATGGATCTTTGAGAATGTTTTGAACTTTCTTAAGGCAGTGGGAGCTATAAAGCTCTTCCAAAGAGGAGAGCGGGCAACCAATGATCTTCTGGGCAATGACTATAACCTTCTGGAGTGCTTTCCTATCTGCCACCATGCAATTGGCAAACCATACACAGGTGCAATAAATTAAGATACTCTCAATGGTGCAGCAGTAGAAGGTCACCAGCAGTTTCTCATTCAGTTGTTTTTTTCTGAGAAGGCTCAGGTAGTATAATCTCTGCTGGGCCCTTTTGACCAGTGCTGTAATGTGAGCACCCCAGGTCAGGTCCTCTCTTATGGTAACACTCAGAAACTTAAACCTGGCCATTTGCTCCGCTCAGTCTCCATTGATAAGCAAGGGCTGGATGTCTGATCTGTTCATTCTATAGTCCACTATAAGCTCCTTGATCTTATTGGTGTTGAGGATCAAGTTATTGTCTCCAAACCACGAAAGCAACTGGTCTACCTCATCTCAGTAGGCAGTCTCATCCCTCCTGGAGATGAATCCCACCACTCAATTTTAGTTGAAACAAGTAAGACTTGAAACATTTTTCTATTAATCTGAATGACTGGATTCATTACTTTTTTTTACCTCAGAGTTTGACAATAATGCAGCGATAAAGTGGTAGATTTGGGTTAGGAGGATTTTGGGAATTAGATTATGGGGTGTTTTTTTTTGTCCTTGAGACAAAAAAAAAATATATCCATAATCTTCACTCTTCCTCTCTTTTCTTTGTTGCCAACATTTATCTCAAACAAATTTCAGCTGCCAACAGGGTAAGGTTGCAACTAGCACCAAATTACGTAAGGCTGTTTTAGAACAGCAAACGAACAAAGTTAATTTAGGAGATGTGTATTTTTCCATTTGGATATTTGTATCTATCTGCCAAATTCTCACTGAGAAACTATTCTCTGTTTCACTGAGGCTCTGGTTTCTAAAGTGAAAGCCAACATCTACAAGAAATGTCAATATCAATAGTGTTTGGAATGTTTAAGAATGTTCTTGTATCACATCCACTAGGTGATTATTAGGTGATTCAATGATTCAATCTATTTTTTGAAATACAAAGGACAATAATGAAAACAACTGCTTATTTGTCATCTGATTGAAGTTGCAGTGTTATAGGTGTGCATTAGATAGTCACTTCAAGAGCTTTAACTCAGTGCATGACAGCTAAAAAAACAACAGGCTAAATCAGGATCAGCTCAAGGTAGCCTGATCATTTAAAGAAATTAAAAAAAAATCTCCAGATCATTGGATACTGTCATATTCTGATACAGTTCTATAGAGGAATTATTGAGTTTGTTTAAGTTTTCTACTGCTGATGAGAGTTGTGCATTTTAATTTGCAGTTTTTGTTCTTAACTCCTGGAGAGCTATTTACAGGAAAGTTTATTCATTTAATAAATAAATACATGAAACAGTGCTGCTAGGCTTGGAGAAAAGGCAAAATGTTTAGTTTAATACAGATTATGTTTTCTGAATAATATAAACAGAGAGATATTCAGATTAAAAAATGATCATTTGTTTTTAGAACAAACTAATCCATAACTGAAGTATAGTCAAACTAACTAGCTCTATGATTAAATTATCCTGTAATTTCTATGAAAAAGATGGGATTGGGAACAAGTGAAAACGTGCCACAATGGATTGCAGATTAATTCACTCACTGTGCCTCATTAAAACCTTTTCTCTGCTACTTGTGGGTGAGTCTTCAAGGTCAAAAGTAACCCAATTAGGAAATTAACAATTGAAGATAAGCTGTTTCATGTATTTATTTACTAAATGAATAAACATTCCTATAAATAGCTCTCCAGGAGTTAAGAGCAAAAACTGCAGATTAAAATGAACAACTCTTATCAGCAGTAGAAAACTAAAACAGGTGAAATAACATAATAGATTGCATAGAACAAGGTTCTTCGCTTTGGTCATAGTTTGTGACCCTTGGAGGTTAAAAGCAGATTGGAGAGGAGTTACAAATTTGGGGTGGGGTGCTTGTGAACAAATCACTGTTAGAACATGCCTCTATTGTTCCTCGAGAAGGCAACATCCAGCTTGTCTCAGCAAAGCTTGTAATGAGTCCAAGACTAAAGTTTGGGAAGATCGTTTGACAGTTATCTACTTCTACTGTGGCCTTTCATATACCTGCAATCTTTGGAGTACTTTTGCAAATAAAATTCAGTATTTCTGCCTACTGTTCAGATTTCATTTATTATAGCAATAACAATACAGGTAACACTTAGGCTTATATGCCACTTCACAGTGCTTTACAGCTCTCTCTAAGCAGTTTACAGAGTCAGCCCATTGCCCCCAACAATCTGGGTCCTAATTTTACCGACTTTGGAAGGATGGAAGGCTGAGTCAACCCTGAGTCAATCAGGATTGAACTCCTAGCAGTGAGTAGAGTTCGCCTGCAATACTGCATTCTAACCACTGCCCCACCAGGACTCTTAACTCCAATTTTAACTTGTTTGATTAAAAATACTATTTTAAATTTATTTTCTTCATTATCATGAAATATTTCAAAAATTTCAAACTTTATCATTGTTTTGACATATAGATCACATTATTTCTATTCCTATATAGAATCTGTCTATATTAAATATAGCTAGCCAATTCCAAAAGACTTTCAAGTATGATCATCAGCTACATTTTGATATGTAGATCACGCCATGATTATGTCTAGTCTAGCCAACAGATCCAATGACTTAGATGCTATCTAGTGTTCACAACCTTAACTTCTGTTAATTTAATACAAAGAGTTATTAAGTCAGCCAGGTATTCAGTGCTGATCAGTGGGCCTTTTCATTCTCTGAATACATACCTTATAGAATAGTTATTCAGGAAAAGCTTTGTGTGGCTTAAAAGATGCATATCCAAATCTGACTGGTACTCTGTCTTCTTCATCTTCTCCAGATAAAGCACCCACATAATGCAATGCAACTGGTTATTTCCTGTACAGATAATGTCAGCTCAGGTTGATAGCAAAGCACATGCTTTGCAAAGAATAAATCTCAGACTCAAAGCATAGTTTTAACTTATTACAGAGGTCTTACCCAGGACTCTGGAATATCACATTTAGGAGATCAACCTATTTTCAAATACTTTTCCATGTTTCTTTTGAAAGAAGCCATTAACGTTATAGAATATACTGCTTCATTCTCACCTTGGTAAAGCATTTCATATTTTTCCAAAGATCTACAATACCAAGAAGAAATCTCAATAAAACCAGGAAGAAAACAACAAAATGGGGACTGCTATGATGGTTAAAATGAAATTAGGTATATCTACAACCACTTTCAGTTATAACAATATTTAACTAAAGACAATAAGAAATGTGTTTATGGTTCATCTCAAAAGATGTTTGGACAAAATTTTAATAAAGCTAAAGACAGGACAGGGGTTATATAAACAGAAAAATTACACTGACCAAAGTTGCATAGCACACTAATTAATAATGAACTTAAAATTTTGTTAAGATGTCATCTCTTTTCTCACACATTTTTAAATGTTAACACATATCAGAGCCTTGTAAAAAAAAAGGCACATATGTAATAAGTTACGCACTATTGCCAGTTTTCTCTAACTGGATGCTTCCCGCACATTAGATTTACTACAACAATTTATAGACTAGCTTTGCGCCAACAAGCCCCTCTGTAGCAACTGGACACACTGAAGAAACCTACCAAAAGTGGGGACCAACAAGCAAGGAGGACACACATGATTCCCAGCAGCTGGATAAAGGTTTCCATGGTAATCCTGCCCCACTGCTTCCTTGATCGGGATGTTGAGCTCTTGGACCAGCAGCGACACACCAGTGCAATTATGGTTGTCATGTTGCATGCCAAAGTAACAGCGAGGGAAAAGAGGCCCAAGAAAGCAAACATAGAAGCAAAAACAGCATTGCCCACCCTGGCATTTTCATGATCCTTCATACTGATGAAGCACCAGGTACCCGGCCACTGAAGCGTATACTTCCCAAAGCCCATCATGGGCATGAGAGCAAAGGCAAAACTAGTCAGCCACACACAAAGTAGCACCATCTTGGTCAGCCTGGTCTTCATGTGGCCAGTGTACCAATGGGGGGCCTGGATGGCCAGGGCCCTTTCCAAAGCCATGGCACTTGCTATGAAGAGAGGGCAAAGACCAAAAACGGTCATGGCCAAGCCAAAAAAGACACACAGGCGCTGGGAAGGGTCCACCGCCTGCCATTTCCGATTGGCCAAGTACACTGTGATGACCACGGGGCTGGTCAGCAGCTGCCCGACTAGATCCGTTAGGGCCAGAGAACCAATGCCCAGCAAGAACGGCCTCTTCCGCTGGTTCTCCTTCTTCTGGTAAGCTCGGTAGGCTAGCAGCATGGCCAGTCCGTTGCCCACCATGCCCGTGATCATCATAGTCAAAGGGAAAGCCACCGAGACGGAGGCGCATTGCTCCGCGAAGGTCCCGTTGCCGTTGCCGTTGCCGTTGCCTTTCTCCGGGCTCCCGGCGGCGTCGAGGGGGGCCATGGCGAACTGCGTGGAGTTGAGCCGGCCCCCATAAAGCCCGCGGAAAGTCATGTTGCGCGCTCGAAGGGCTAGAGAAGAAGCCCGGGCGGCGAGAGGGAGCGGAGCGCGAGGCGGTTCCCTTCCATCGCGGCGCTCCCGCCTTTGGCGAGCCGCCCTCGGAGTTTCAAGTGGTCGAGGGAGATAACCCGCCGCTCTCTTCAAGGCGCGGAGGCGGAGCTTTCATTCATCAGGTGCCTCTCCTTCGCTCTCTCGGAGAGAAAAGTAAGCTCTCCCACTTTGGCGTCTCTTTTCTGCCCGCCGTTCCGGTCCCAACTAGAAAAGCGCAAGTGCTCAAAAAGTGCCCAGGACTCTCCCCGGGCGTGGTGTTTTTCTACAGCCCAGGCGTCTTCCCTTTTCCCCTCTTCCTTTTTCCTACCTGCCTCCCGGTTGGCTTTTGGGTTACGGTTGGCGGGCTTTCCCCCCACCCCGGGTCGCGCGCAAGCTCGCAAGTCGCTTGGAGCCCAGTTTTCCCTTTCTTCCTCACTCAAGGGCGAATAATCCCCTGAGGTTAATCGAGGGGCGGATTGCAGTCCATGGCTCAGGATCAAGGGAGCGGTGGAAAAGATTAAACAGAATGGTCACTTAAAGTTGCCCGACATCTTGGGATGGGGTTATCGGGTTTAACAACGTCTCATGGAGATTCTCAAGTCATCCAGGTCATGGTCTTCCCAGAGGTGCTTTTTTCAAGAGGCAACTGGATTCTGAAGCGAAACGTTTTCAAAGAAAAACCAGAGAGGCCAGTTGCCTCCTGAAAAAGCACCTTGGGGACAGGTTTAATCACGTTTCCATATTATATAGCATTATTAATATTATGTTGGGTAGGAATAGTAACCTACTACTCCCTTAGCTTTAGGAATGGAATATGGTATAAGTGTGTGTGTGAGTGAGAGAGAGGGAGAGACAGAGACAGAGACAGAGACAGAGAGAAAATCTGTGAGGGGATTATGAAACATGGCTTCTGGGGTGTGGGAGTGTTATGAGATATTGCACTGCAACAGGCTTCTGTACAGAATAGTAATATTGAGGTAACACCAATATGCTGATGCTACTCAGCTATATGTCTCCGCCTGTGGTGAGTTAAGTGTTGCTGTGTCCTCCCTCTCGCAATGCCTGGAGGCTGTTAGGGGCTGGATGAGAAGCAACGGGTTGAAACTAAACCCATGCAAGACCAAGTGGCTCTGGGTTTGGGGTTCATTGATTCAGGGAGAATTACCACCTTTAATCTTGGATGCGGTGGCACTACCCCAAACAGACCCTGTGCGTAACCTAGGGGTTTTCCTGGACTCCTGACTCCTGTTTGAAGAAGTTTGGGCCTTTGCGCAAACTGCGGGTTGTGCACCAGTTACGCCCTTTCCAGGATCAGTAGTCCCTACTCAGTCACTCATGCCCTGGACATTTCCCGTCTTGATTATTGCAACGTGCTCTACATGGGGCTGCCCTTGAAGAGCATCTGGAAGCTCCAAGTGGTGCAAAATGCAGCAGCCCTCATGGTTTTATGCAGCCCTTGCTGTGCACATGTGTCACTCTCCTGCAGGTGCTGCATTGGTTGCCGATTTGTTTCTGGGTGAAATTAAAGGTGCTGGTGGTCACCTTTAAAGCCCTTCATGGCTTGGGTCTGGGTTATCTGAGGAAACATCTCTTGCCAGTGACATCTACCCGACCCATTAGAGCGAGGAGGCAGGGAATGTTGTGGGTCCCACCCATGAGGGAGATACACCTGGTGGGACCCAGAAGAAGGGCCTTCTCCGTGGTGGCTCCGTCTCTGGAACATCATTCCCCCAGAGATTAGAATGGCCCTCTCACTAATACTCTTCCAAAAGGCACTGGAAACCTGGTTTTGCCAGCAGGCCTGGGAAATCCAGAGAGGGATGGAGCCCATCAGGTGGCTAGTGTGATCTGTCGTCTGGGAGGGGGGTGGTTGGGAGTTGGTTTTTGATTTTTTGTTTTGTTTTTTGTTTTCCCAAATTTTATTCGATTGTACTTTACTCATTTGATTCTTTTTTAATTTTTATTCTTTTTATTTTTTATTTTTGTTTTAAATATGGTTTTACATTGTGGAAGCTGCCTCAAGTCGCCATGGGCGTATAGGCGGCAATATATATATATATATATATATATATATATATATATATATATATATATATATATATATATATATATATGGCATTCAGCTTTGTTCGGGTATTTTCTCACATCATTGTAGTTGTGCTTTTAAAGTTCTAGCAACGTTTGGGCAGAATCTCATCTGCCGTCATCAGGCTTCTGTATAGTGTTCATCTGTGAGTCAGACTTTTAGGCAGATGAGATTCTGCCGAAATGTTGCTACAACTTTAAAAGCACAACTACAATGACGTGGGAAAATACCCGAACAAAGCTGAATGCCATACATGTAAGTACCCGCGAAAACTTAAGAAAACAAATACACACACACACACACACACACACACACACACACACAGAAGCCTGATGATGGCAGCTGAGATTCTGCCGAAATGTTGCTACAATTTTAAAAGCACAGCTATAATGACGTGGGAAAATACCCGAACAAAGCTGAATACTATATATAAAATTTCCATGATTTGAACTGAATGAACCCTGTTAAATCCTTTTAGGTCCATGTCGTGAGCGCCCCTTTGCAAAACACAGGCTTCTGCTGAGACCAGATAGCTTTGCTCTAGGGCCTTCTGTTCATCTCTAGTGACTGAAGGTACTGATTACCAGGAAATGTGTATTTTGCAGTGCTCAGACTTTATGCTATCATTGACTTGCAAGTTTTAAATATTGCCCTCATGTACTTGTCATCTGACTATGGTATTTCTGGCTACAATTTTGTTTTTAAAGCAAATTTTTAATAAACATAGCAGTAATGCCACCTAGTGATAAAAGGTATATGTAATTTAACCCAGTACCTTAAAACAGCATTTCATTAATGATTTAGGCTAATGATTGAGAAACAATTATCTGCTGTATAATGTTGACTAGTTAAACCACTGTCTGTGGTGCAGGCAAAACAGTCTAGAACTGAACACACTTGAAACTGTAGAGATGATAGTAGATTCTAAGAGGAGCCTTCCTATTCTATAGTACCAACACAGTATTAGCAGTAGGCACCTTCAAGTTTCTGGGTTCTATAATCTCCCAAGACTTGAAATGGATACCTAAACATTAGAACCATCATTAAAAAACACAACAAATAATGTTCTTCCTGTGCCAACTCAGAAAGCTCAGACTTCCCAAGGAGCTGCTGATACAGTTCTACAGAGGAACTGAGTTTGTCATTTGCACTTCTATAACTGCCTGGTTTGGTACAGCAATCAAAGAGGTACAGACTTAAATGGAGTTAGAACTGGAGAAAAAAAACGATTGCAACAACCTGCCTTCCATTGAGGACCTGTATACTGTATGAGCCAGAAAGAGAGCTGAGAAGACCTCTCACATCCTGGACATAAAAACTCTTTCAGCTCCTCCTGTCAGGATGCTGTTATGCCTAGGAATATCCAACCATGTGGTAGGACTATATTACTATTATCCTTCTCATCTTTCCTTTTAGCTACTCTTATTGGTATCTTGTGACTACCATTTTGCCGGTTGCATTTTATGATTTTTGTATATTACCGTGTTTCTCATAAAATAAGGCCGGGTCTTATATTTTTTTGAGCCCCGAAAAAACAGCTAGGCTGTCTTTTTTGGGGTGACTTAATTCCCCCCCTTGCATCCTCATCTAGAGCGCCCCGCCACCAGCCGCTCCTAACGGGTGATCATGGCGAAGCGCAGAGCTCCCTACTCCCACCAAACACCTTTGCTGCAGACCCAAGACCTTTGGCACCCGCCGCTGTTGCTTTCCCTTCTGCCAATTCCGCCACCACGTTTGGAGCTGCCACATCCATGTTTGGAGTGCCACTGCCATTTGGAATGCCGCCACCATTTGGAGCACCGCCATCATGTTTGGAGCTGTTGCTGTGTTTGGAGTGGCGGCGGCACTCCAAATGGCGGTGGTGCTCCAAACAGTGGCAGTGCTCCAAACGCGGAAGTGGCAGCTCCAAACGCGGCGGCAGCTCCAAATGCGGACATGGCAACTCCAAACAGCGGCAGTGCTCTAAACAGCGGTGGGGTTCCAAATGCAGAAGCGGCAGCTCTAAACGCAGCGGCAGCTCCAAATGCGGAAGCGGCAGCTCCAAACATGATGGCGGTGCTCCAAACAGCGGCAGCGCTCCAAACGTAGAAACGGCAGCTCCAAACGCAGCGGCAGCTCCAAATGCAGAAGCAGCAGCTCCAAATGGCAGCAGTGCTCCAAACAGCAGTGATGCTCCAAATGTGGAATTGGCAGCTCCAAACACGGCGGCGGCATGGGCAGAAGGGAAATCAACAGCAGCTGAAGGTCTTGGGTCTGCCGCAAAGGTGCTTGACAGGTGTAGGGAGCTCTCCGTGCTGCCATGATCGCCCATTAGGAGCAGCTGGTGGTGAGGAATTGCTGTCCGCGGGATGCTCCTAACGGCAAGTACCCCCGCCCTTCTCCCCATTTTGCATGTTTTAAAATAGGCCTAAATTTGGGGGGAGGGGCTTAATTTGATTTTATGCCTAGAAAATATGCTGGGTCTTCCTATTGGGGGAGGTCGTATTGTTGGAGAAACACGGTATGATTTATGATTTGTCACTTCGTTGCTTGTATGTATGCATACAGCTTATACATCAGAGACAAATTCCTTGTGTCCAATCACACTTGGTCAATAAAGAGCATTCTAATTCTAAAACATTCTTGTGTCCATTTCATTTTATGAGTTTTTGAATTATACAGAAGAAATAGCCAGTGGTTTTTTTATTAATAATGAAAAATATTTTCTAGCTTGCTCCAAGGATCTAGAAACCTTGGAAAACCCAATCTTTCAGCATAATCAATGAGATTATAAATTTGTGTATCAATGTGCATGTTCCTTGGAAGGGCAACTGAACTACAGCATGACCAAGCAGAAAGTAGGTGAGAAAGAATAAGACCCCAATAACAAGTGGATGTTATATCAGAAGCGAATGGAGGATTGATGGAAGCATTTTCGGGGAAGATTTGAAAATAATTTATTACTTTCCTGTAATTATAATTGAGTGATCATTGTAAATTTACAAAGATTTTGCATTTAGAGTGAAACCTATCGGCTTTAGATAGTTTTTTTCAAGATCCTTTTAAAATAAAGTTATGAAGTGCTTCTTTCTTATAAAGCAATGAAATCCCACAATTCCTTGTAGAACAATTGTTCAATATTCTTGTCATACAATGGTTTAATCAGACTTTCTCAAATGAATCTTGACCAGATATTAGCTGTTTTTCAGCTAATTTAGCTGCTAAAAGTAGAAACTGAATACACTTACATTGCTAATTGTTATTCATTCCCATTTTCTAGAATTTGAAGAACCTGTTTTATTTTGGTAACTATTAATTCTAAATGTAATTTATTTGATAAGTATTTTTAATTTATACTATGCTAACAATACAATTCGTCAATACTGCTTCCATTGCTTCCCCCCTTAAACAGATATTTGACTGTTTTCTTTGAAAACTCGGGGAGAATTCCTTTTGCTGAATGGGTAGTACTGTAAATATCGGATCAAATAACTAAAAATGTGTAAATCAGGGCTTTCTAGTTTTAGTTCTAAAGCCACTGGGCTGCAATGATAGGCAAATAGCTGCTGTTTGCTGCTTGATATATTAGGTTTATTCATGATTTTGATATCCATACATACAGTTCGGACCGGTTCAGTAGAATCGGTTATGATTCTCTGTAGTTCGGAGAACCGTTAAATCAGGCTTCTGGCTGGCCCCACCTCTCTACCTGCCCAGTCAGTCCTTATCACATATGTGCAACATCATGCGCGTGCTTGACACTGTTGCCTGCAGCTTGCTTTTGAGCACCCGCCAGGCCAGCCATTGCTGTCTGCCTTCCACTGCAGCCCTGCCTGAACTGAACTCCCTGGGTGAGTGAGGCTCTGCAAGCCCGTCGCCTATCTGCCGCCAGTCTCCTTCCCCACCAGCCCGTCGCCTATCCCCAGTCTCCTTCCCCACCCCACTTGCCTTTTGCCGCTGCCAGTCGCCTTTACACCACTTGCTTTTTGCCAGGGAACATGTGGGGAGGCTCCTGTAGGCTCCAGCCAGGTTAGCGGCTGCTTCTCTCACCTGCTGCTCTAGCTGAGAGAGCAAGAGTTTCCTGGCACAGTGAAATGCTTGCAAGTCCCCCTCCATTGGAAGCGGTACCCGTGCAGCAGAGAAGCAACCAAGTTGAATCCTGCTTCTCTCTGCTGCTCGGGAGCAGTTTCCGATGGGAGGGGACTTGCAAGCATTTCACTGTGCCAGGAAAAACTCTCTTGCTCTCCCAGCAAGAGCAGCAGGTGAGAGAAGCAGAAGTGAAAGAAGAGCAGCAGGAAGCAACATGTGGAGAGGCTCGTGTTAGCAAGTCGCCCCTTGATCTAGTCTGGGACAGCTGACAGCAGCTGTGGGGAGCAGAGCCTGGAAGCCCCAATGTGTGCAGCCGCATGGATGGCTGGGGGGGGGGGGGCTGGTCCTAGAAGCCCCCACGCAGAAGGAATCGCCATTGCCTTCCTTGCTGCCATCACAATCACCGCCTCGCTGCCACTGCATCCCACACCTCCTGCAGGTATAGTGAACATGAGCCCTGGGACAGGTGACTAACCGCCTCAACTGCTGCTCTCACCGACTTTTCTCTGCGCCAAGAGTCGAGAGAAAGAGAGCAGCCCTCTTGGCACAGAGAAAAGTCACGCATCTCCCCATATTCCTCTCAGCGAGCAGCCTCTCGCAGCACCTTTAAACTTAGCGCACTTCACAAATGAGGAGAGAACGAGGCTGCTTGCAGAAAAAAGATTATGGGGAAATGCGCGGCTTTTCTCTGTGCCGAGCTGCTCTCGCCAGTGACTCCAGACTGTTTTCCCAGCTAAGACTAGATTATCAAGGAAGTGAAAATAACATGCAGCAGATGCCAAGCAAAATTTAGTAATACTGCAGATTGGCTGTTTACATTGAAATCAGGTGCAAGATAGTGATAATAGGTAAATTATTGGGCAGTTTAGTTTGGTATGTATTTCAGTAGGCTGATTTTAGAAAGCTAAACAGGATCAGACCTGATAAGTACTTGGCTGGGAAGCCAACACAAAATAGGGTGTGGGGAAGAATGGGGTTGGGAAGGAAAGATAGGATACGGTAACTTTTATTGTCATTTTTTTACTGTAAGTACACTGGCACACATTAATTGTGAAATATATATTCATATCCATACACATCCATAACACACATATACATATGCTACGCTCACACAAACACAATCATTTCCCATTTTGAATACATAGCGGAAAGGAAGAAAGAGTATTGGATACATATGCACAAATGTGTGTGAAAAAATTGCAAAGGAATAGGATTATTAAAAACAATCTTAGCAGTTATAGATGAGAGAAAGATGAGAAACCAAAGAGAGGGAGAAAAAGACAGATGAGAGAAAGATGAGAGAGGAAGAAAGACACACACAGATACTTGTTTAAAAGAAAATAGAAAAATGGCTCTGAGTGTTTAAGGTTGCAGACCCCCTAGGTTAGGCAAACACCATGGTCATTAAATGAATCTTGTGGTCATTAAGCAAACACTGGTTGTTAAACAAGTCCATTTTTAACCGGAAACCAGAAGGAATTGTTGGAAACTGGCAAAAAACACAGAAAACCTTAGTCACAAGACTGTGTGGAATGTTGTAACTGGTCATAAGTGTGTGTGTGCGTGTGTGTGCATCACTGTCAAAATACCAAAAACAGGTCAAGTAGCTCTGGGGAGGTCAGTCGTAAATTAGAACACTTGCTAAACAACTGGCCATTAAGCGAGGACCACTTATACTTGGTTTACCAGTCACACAGCCACATAGCCATGCCCACCTGTCCCATGACTATCTAACCATACCTAGCCAGTCACATGACCAAGCCATGCCCAGTCAGCAAGCCATACCCACCCAATCACATGACCACCAAGCCACACCCACAAATTAGGCCCTGCCCACAGAACCGGTTAAGAAATTTGAATCCCATCCCTGTAAATATCTACCTAGGATCGAACTGATTGTGAAGCGAGAGCTCTATCTCTAGGCCACTGCACCACTCAAACAATGAACTAATAATTTATCTCATTCTCCCTTAATAAATATGGGCCTTTCATTGCAATCATTCATTAATCTGTGAATTTTAAAATTTAAACTAGTTTTATTTAAACAAACTTACAACGCCTTTTGACTCATTGGTGTCTGTAACAAAATATGTTTATTGAAATATTAATATTTGTTATTATGTGTCCTAGAAATTTCTTCCAACATAACAACTCAGGGGGAAAGGATCTTGTACAGGTAGTCCTCAACTTACAACATTTCATTTAGTTACTGTTTGAAGTTACGGCACTGCAAAAAGTGACTTATGACCATTTTTCACACTTATGACTGCTTATGAATCCCCATGGTCACGACTTACATTTGGATGCTTGACAACTGACTCACATTTATGATGGTTGCAGTGGTCGAGTCATGTGATCCCCTTTTAAGATCTTCTGATAAACAAACTCAATGGGGAAACCAGATTCACTTAACAACCGTGTTAGTAATTTAACAACTGCAGTGATTCACTTAATAAATGTGGCAAGAAAAGTCGTAAAATGGGACAAAACTCACTTAACAAATTTCTCACTTGACAATATACATTTTGGGCTCAATTGTGGTCGTATGTTGAGGACTACCTGTGCAGGGTATCTAAATAATCATCTTTTTTATTGTAGTCCCAAATTTTAAAGTTCAATGAAATAATGTTAGAAAACTTTAAAAAATCATGTCTACTAATTTGTATACTTTGTATCCTATGAAACAAACCAAATTTATTTTGGGTTTGTAAGAATACATTTTTGATGCTTTGTTTTCGACTTGATTCCCAACCCTTGTTCTAGCCCCAGGCGCCCCCGCCCCCATACACACACTGGACTTGACAAAGGAGGGACAAGCAAGCCCACTGTTGCTTTTACAGTTATCTCTCATACTACAAATACCATTATTAGTCTATCTCCAGGTTTACTTGGGATCAAAACTTCAAGTATATTTAAACTGTTTCAAGTCATAATATTGAAGATAAATGAAATGAACTGCAATCTATGCAACATCTGGCATTAAGCAGAAAGGATACAGACTACAAATGACATTTTTTTAAACTGGCATGCTTTATTTACAAATCCACAGAATTGGATCTTCATATAACCAATACAATTTGAATCCAAGCCAAATGAAACCCATAATTTTCCTTTATTCTAGCCTATCATATCCCGAGATTAAAACTTGTTAGGTACAATACTGTGAATAAAAGCACAAGAATAGCAAATTGTTAACATGTAGCATTTAGCAAATCTGGTTTTCACATTTTTTATACTTTCAAAAAGTCAGAGAGGCACAGTTACAAGACTATTTGTATTGTGCAACCTATGCTACAATTTAGCACAAGAGAGAGGACACCTAAGAGGAAGCAATATAGGATTACAGGCATATTTTTCTGCAAAATTTATTCAAAATACTCACACAGCAAAGCCTTATTGCTATGTCATTGATCAGCCCACCCACCCCCATCAACTTTAAGATGTCCATGAAAGGGGGGAAAAGTTGTTGGCAGTTCTGCTCCATTTATCATCAAGCAGTTTGTTTTACAAAGCAGATTTTCCAAAATGCAAGATATTGAAGGCGTAGCCTATTCCTTAGATTTGTTAATTTCCCTTAACATACTTACCTTGGATGTGACTGAAGATAACAAACATATCTTCCCCAATTAGTTTAAGAATGGTCAGTACTTAACAAATACATTTGACAGTAAAACAAAAGTGAAAATGAAACATGTTAAGCCATGAATTAGTTGAAACAGATGAGAGGTTTTAGGATTTCTATTCTTTTGTATAAACCATTTCAAGAACAATGCTTCTC
Source organism: Pseudonaja textilis (assembly GCF_049901715.1). Lineage (NCBI taxonomy): Eukaryota > Metazoa > Chordata > Lepidosauria > Squamata > Elapidae > Pseudonaja > Pseudonaja textilis. The sequence goes on along the minus strand of NW_028262484.1, from coordinate 9,300 downwards.
CAGATCATACCAATTTGGCTAGTTTGTAGATGTTGATTCATCAAGTTGTTCTTTGTGGTTTTCCAAAAATGGTATTCTGGCCAAAACAGGCCTGTATAGGACTGGACTACTGCTAGAGCACAAATAATTTCTAGTTCTGAAAGCTATTTTCTGGAAAATCACTGATTTTACACAAGGGGTTTTCTTCACTGTTGCTGCATTTCACCAAGTGACACTGCTTTAATGTCTTCTGATGGCAGGAGTACCATCAAGGATACATAGATGCCTTGCCTGAAAGAAATATATTTCTTTCCATATTTTATCTACAGCATAGTAATTTGCTGAGTCAATAAAGAGTGAAGGACTATGGAATCAAATACAGCACATGCCTTACATAATACATTATAAAATTCTGCAGAAATTTATACAGAAAGATTTGGGATTTTCGCAAAATATCCAGGAAATAATTTATACGAGGTTCCTTCTCAGTTAGAAATCACAAACCTACTAAAAAGAGTTGTTCCTTTAAAGAAATATTCTACTCTGAAACGGAGATACGTTCCTGCCTACTAATAGTGAAATGATGACAAAGAAATATTAAACTAAACTTTTTCAGAAACTAGATTTTGAAATCTACATGATGACATAGCAACAGATCAGGAAGGTACTTGGCTGATACTCTCAAACTAGACTAAATTAAAACTACCTGTTCTAGATTAAGTCCAATTTAAAAAAAAGTGCCTTTCCGGGATCAATTTATGGCTTAAAATATTTCATGACGTTTTATGAATTAAATTAGCTGCAGTTTTCCATTAAACATGCATCTCTATTAGCAGGATGTACCATTTCTGACCAAATAAAACATCAACTTTTTAATATTATCTCATGCAATGGACTGTTGTTGTTTTTGCGTGTGTGTGTGTATTTGAATTTTGTACATTATTTCTTTTTGGAACTTGTACGAGATCCAGAATGAGAGGATCCAGAGGATGACCTGCGGTTTCTGAAAGATAAAAAATGGGAGAAAGCATGCAAACAAGTAAGTTTTTAGTGCTATGAATGTCACAGGGAATGAAAAAAAGAGGAAGAGGCAATAGGATTTGAAATGTACTTATTAGGACTTCATCTTTGCATCTTAGTAATATGGAACAGTTCACATAATAATTAAGACTCTTCGATTAAGAAGAGTTTATACATTTTTTTAAAAATGCAACTTCACAAAAGTGCTATAAGAATCACACATTTTCTGCATTGCATGTGTATGATTATCTTTAAGACTGGTAATTAAAGGCAGCAAGAAAATCTATCTATCTATCTATCTATCTATCTATCTATCTATCTATCTATCTATCTATCTATCTATCTAATCTATCTATCTAATCTATCTATCTGTCTATCTATTGCCATAGCTAGACGGAATAAAATGGCTATCTCTCCACATACACAAACACAACATACACGCAGCTTAAAATATTCTGCTCCTTCTTCCTCCAAAGCCAGCATTTAAAGAACAACCATTCTTATTCTACAAAACCCAAACCTTTCAGGTGACCGTGATCCTGTTCGCCTTTTTTTGCGATCACCAGAAGAAGATCTAGATCGGCTTCTCTTTCTGCTTCTCTCAGTGGAGGAGGATGAATGAGAGCTTGAGTAAGATCTTTTCCTTGGGGTTGGAGAACCCCTGACAGACCTGGAGCTGGATCTTTAAGAAATAAATCAGACTTAATCCTAGCATAAACAAAAATGCAATACTCTATATCAAATACAGAAATGCAGATTCAAAGAATAGATATTAGTGTATAAATACTTACTGCCACGTTAACAGGGACCTAAACTTCAACCATTTTAAACAGTATTTGTCAAGGGCCACATCAATAGCCTGTCCAGAACTGACTACATAATATAAAAAGCCCTTTACGCTGGTTTATTTATATTAATAATAGAGATACAAATTACTCATATGCTGAAGGGAAAGGTCAATTTAAATAATGTAGTATGCTATCTATTTAATAAACCCTTGAAACAAATATCTGATTAAAGTGTTAGGCTGAACTGATCACAACAGTCATTTATATACTGTAACATCAAGAATATGTTGGTATAAGTAATCCTCAACTTACAACTGTTCATGTAAACATCAGCTCAACGTTATGACAGCCTTGGAAAAAATGACTTTTTTTTCCTTGAAGTAACTTTCCTTCCTTGAAGTTACGACCATCTGTGGCCATGATTGCAATTTGGGCACTTGGCAACAGGCCTGCATTTAGGATGGCTGTCTTGTGGCCATGGGATTGCCGCTTTCAACCTTTCCAGCTGGCTTTCAACAAGCAAACTCAATAGGAGATGCCGGATTTCCTTAATAATTGCATGATTCGCCTGACCATGCGATTTGCTTAACAATGGCAGGAAAAATGGTCGTAAAGATGTATTATTTATTAAAATTGGGCTGATCACATGACAACTTAATTATGTATCACATAACGACTGAAATTTGGGTCCCCCTTGTGATCGTAAGTTGAGGACTACCTGTAAAAGATTTGCATTTGCAATACAGGCAACTAAAAAGCACCACGTTTATGGTGATTATTTCAGCCTGAATAAGTCTAGAGCTCAAAGATATAAAGCAGTAACATTTCAGACTGATTCATTCATCCACAAGAGCATATAATCGTTCAAAGGAAAGGGAAATGTCTATTTTCTGGCTGCCAATTCTTGACCTAAAATATTTGGCCTCATTACCGTATTTTCCCCAAAATAGGATCGAATCTTGTATTAATTTTTGCTACAAGATGCATTAAGGCTTATTTTCAGGTGATGTCTTATTTTCAGAGAAATACTGTACTAAATGTGCCCGTCCGGTTGACAATCTTAACTGGAGCTTATTTGGGGGATAGGACTTATATTACAAGAATCCTGAAAAATGCTAGGGCTTATTTTCTGGTTAAATCGTATTTTCAAGGAAATACGGTAGTAAATATGGAAAAAATTACACAGGAAAAAGCAGATTAATAATTTTTGTACCTTGCAGCTTTGGAGTTAAGATTTTTACTTTCTCAAAAAAATAAAGTGTTAACTAAGTTAACATGTATCCAGTAGATTACAGGTAGTCCTCAACATAATGACAATTCAGAATTGTGACAGCCTTGGAAAAGGGTGTTTGTAAAGCACTTCTGGCTGTCAAAAAACACTGGACCCCCTACTCCCACATCACGTCATCACAAACTGGGTGCTTGGCAACCTGTTCACACTTATATGACCAAGTGCCAAAAGCCCCATGGTCATATGATCACCATTTGCTAGCTTCTCCAGAATCTCATTGTGGAATCTGACAGGGAAGCTTGCAAATTGCTGCTGCCTTCTAAAAAGACTCCCACTTGTCTCTGGGAGCTGGCTGCAAGAGCTGTCTGCCAAAGTCAAAGCTCTTTGGAAAGTGCAGAAACAGAACTGAAAAGATTTGAGTTCCATTCTTGAATGCTGCTGGAGGATTTCTCTTTTGCGCATGGAGGGGTATTGTACTTTGGTGGGGTGCAGAAATGGAGATCAAACCTTGAATGCTTGAGCTCCCTGAAGCCCTCCTGCATATGATTTCTGGCTCAGAAAATAGAAGCAGCTCAAATCCTGAAAGTATAAGCTCCATTCCTGCCCCCTCCCAGAGGAGTTCCTTGATGTGCATGGAGGAGAGCAGAACTCTTTTGATGGGCTGCAGAAATGGACTTCAAATCCTGACGATTTGTGCTCTGTGTCCTGCATTCTGCCAGTGGCGTTCCCTTCCAGATATGCAGAAAGCTAAACTCCTTCAGCAAGCAACTCTTTCAACCATCCCAAAGACAAGAACAGGCCAAAATCCAAGTAGAGAACGGGGATGAAGGATAGAATGAGCATGGAGTGTCTCGGGCGGGTAGGGGAGGTCCTAGAGGACCCACCACAGGCCATGTAGGTTTCTTCACTCAGGGGATGATAATCCTGCTTGGATTTCATCCGAGTGATTTTCAGTTCTTGAGTGGAGTTTCCTAGAGCTTCCCCTACCCCAAGAACCCCATACTTGGGGCTCTGTCTGCTTAACAACCCATGAGATCACTTAACGACTGCAACTGGGAAGGTGGCTGCAGAACGAAGCAGGCATGTGATGTTTCACTTAACCGCTTCGCTCAACAACCAAGATTCCAGTCCCAAATGGGGTCCTAAGTCAAGAACTACCTGTAAAACAAAATAGAAACAATGAGCTGAAGCCAACTTTACCTATATTTGACAACAGGTTTTTAGCTCAGTCTCTAAAGAGACTACAGTGGTAAGAACTAGATTCTGAAACCACCCTAATATTCTGATGCCTCATAAAAAAAAATCAAAGAAAATCATTTTGCTGCTAAGCACTTGTTATCTATCATTTATCAAACTCTGAACTTCAGATTAAATATTCCTTAATTGTATATAGCTTAACTAAAAAAAATTAACTGAGCACAACAAATTTTAGCCCTTAGTGAGTTAACAGATACATTTGCACATAAAATTTTAGAAACCACCTCCACCCAGCATGCTGCACATTTTAATACATTCTTAAATGATCAGAAGCTTATGTAATCTTTACATGGTACAAAGTTATTTTTTTTTATTTTTCTAAAAATTTATACTTGATATTCATATGCAGTTGTTTACAGAACTAAAATAAGAAAATTTTGAATGGGTGCAGAAGTTTAAGACACCTTTCTAGTTGCATCAGTGCTCCTTAACCCCCCCCCCTTTTTTTTAACTGTCAAGTTGTTGATAAGATACCAAAAGGTTATTAGTTTGGTAGGCCTATAATTTAAAGGTGAAGACAAATTTCACAGGTGAACAAAACCTGAAACTTTTTTTAATGTTTTGGATTGGTGAACACAGCAGCTGCACAAGATACATTTTTAGCAAAAAGGGTAAAACATCTGAAGGAAACAGTACCTTGCCTACCTTAACTCTACCATACTTTGCATAGGAAATATTTTTTGTTGTTGGAAACAAGAATGAACTACTTATCAACATATCCCAGATGCTAATCCCACAATCAGTAATGAAACTGAAGCAAAACATAGATGTAATATTTCAGAAACATACATCAACTGTCCACAATAACCACTGACTAGAAAATATATTTTGGCATAACCTCCCAATTTCCAGAGTGAAAATCTGTGGGAATATCCCAAACCTGCAGTAGAGGCAAGAAGATCTCAGAACATTTTTAAACTAGACGAGCTGTGCAAGGAAGAGTGGGAAAATATTCCTAAATCAAGAAAAAAAAAACTCTTAGGAAAGATTTTGAAACTTTCTGCCAAAGAACATTATAAAGTGCTGACTAGTACAATGTCTAATATCTAAACTTCTGTATCTACCATATTCACTGTTTAATTTTGAATTTATAAAGTGCATATAAATAGCAAGCATGCATTCAAATATTCAGAAAAAGTTGTTTAACAATGTACAATGTAGACATTTTGTCAGCTTCTGTTCACTCATGGATTCACTGATACATACAATTTGCTCAGCAGTACCTAAACCTTTGCATGCAATTGTGTTAGAATTAATTTTTTAAAATCCTGCCCTATATTGTAGGCAACCATATTAAGTACACATTTTCAGACAGATTTGGGGAGGGCAAAAATCAGACTGGCAAGGCAGTACTTTACCTATATCTGTTTTACACACAAAGAAAATTATCTATCGATATATATTTTAATATAATTACTCTTCATTATTTCCTATTTTTTTGAAATACAAACAAGTAGTACAAATAGGAAAAGAGCTTTGTTATTTTAAGATTGAATATTCAACATTCAGCATTTCTGTATATGGTTTATCTTAGAATACAGATAATATTTGCTAAGTGGTAAATTGAATTTATACATACATTTTAGTTAGATTTCCTGCCTTTCTCCCTGAAAACTCAAACAATTATCACTTTTCCAATTTTCATAAGTTTCTGTAAAAACCCTCTTTTAGGAAGATGGGTGGTTCAAAAATATAAAAAAAAAATTAAAACAATAAATAAATACCTTCACTTTCCCACTTTCTTGGAGAATTTGTTATAATAATTTTGCTACTTTAGTAAATATAATTTCATTTGCTACTAAAATTATATTAAAAGAAAGACATTTGTAGCAAATGCTTATAATAAAGTAGTATGGATGGTGACCTCTTCATCTCTCTCTCTCTCTCTCCCTCTGACAAGCAGAGCTTGCTACCTCATTCACCTTGATTTCGACCCACGAGATCTAGAACGTTCTCTGGAAGTGGAATGAGACCGTGACCTTGAACTGGAAGAGCTTCTGGACCTGAAACAACATGAAGATTTATTTTTCTTTTTGGGAGGAAGAGAAAAACAATAATCCAACAAATTTAATTTAACAGAATTTGATAATAACATTATTTTATCTCCTTCACCTCACTGGGACATTTTTCACAGTGATTTAAACAAACAAACAAATAATTTGGTTAGGAATTAAATAGCTGCATAAGCTAAGTAAGCAGGACTTATTTTTATCTATCTTTCAGGTCATGTTATAAATTGCTTTTTGAAATATTTTTCCTAAATAATTTTTCATATATTATGTTTGCAAGTTATCACATAAGATAAACTTATTGTCTTTTTAAATGCAGTCAATAAATAATAGTAATAATACAAGATTACCATAGTCCTTGACTTATGACCACAATTCCACCACTAAAAGATTTGGTCAAGTGTCATCAAATGACTGGGATCAATTTTTGTACCTTTTTTCCTTAGTTATTAAGTGATTAACCACTTCCCCATTGACTGATTGCCAGAAGCTGTCTGGGAAGGTCGTAAATGGTGATATCACATGACCTTGGGACACTGCAACCATCATAAATACATGCTGGCTGTCAAGTGCCAAAATCACAATCCTGTGACCACGGGGATGCTGTAATGGTTGTTAAGTGCAAGGATTTTTCAGTGCTATTGTAACTGGTTGCTAAATGAATAGTTGTAAGTTGAGGACTACCTGTAAATATAAATTATAATCCCTTGAAAAGATTTATCTTAACCTTTAAGAATATTTCCAATGGATTTTGATGTGCAAGTCAAAAACAGACAAAAATGAATCTTTATTAAGTTAGTAAGAATTACACAATTCAAAACAGAAAATAGTCAAGTTAAAGTTATTTATGTTGCATATTATTTGAAAGCAACTTAATTACAATTCAGTAATCTTGATGAAAGCCAAGTTGCATGAATGCAACATGCATATATCTACTCAGAAATAAGCCTTAGTGGGGTCTGTTCTGACATAATCCTATTTTATATATTTAAAAGTAAATGCCAGTATATTCTATGAGATTTTCTTTTAAATAAATGAGTGTCTTCTTAGTCATAATTAATTTAGATTCTAGGCATAGTTTTAGAGTTCAGGAAGTTATTTTCAGTATTTATCCATTATGTCTGTAAAACATCTGGAACATTGCTGATTTATGATGCATCAAAGTATTCATACTTTTCATTTTTAAAACTGTATTCCTATTTCCTGAACATAATGATAGGTTTTATCTATTTTAGTTTAAATAGCAGCAAATTGCAAAAACTGATGAGAGTAGTAAAACTTTTTAAACAACTTTTTATACAGCTTGCTGTTTACAGGGCAAGAAATTGTTAACACAAGGAAAATGCAAATGGGGGTTCCTAGATTGTATACATTTATTCCAATTTTAAGTGTTCCATAATATATCTTACAAAACTGGATAACTGTACAATTTAATTTACCCTCATAGAAAAATATTGGATTTTCTGCTTAATAATAAAGTATTCTATTTTAAAAGAACTCGAGAAAATGTATTTACTATTACCATTCTGGCCTAAATTTGTTATTTATCAATCATACAAAGATCTAGCAGCATTAAATAAATAAATTGCATTTTCGATCTGAAACATTTTAATTCATTTTAAAAAATAGACCGGATTTGGAAACTCTCATGTGCTGAATTAGATTAACATTCTTGCTTGATGAATAGTGCTTTTTGGTGATTCTTTATGAAAGATTAACCCCCCTGGAAACAAATAATAAAGCATCTTTTTGGGAATCAATATAGAAGAGCTAGTCAGTAACATATTGTGAAGGCTTGTACAGCGGAACCTCTGGTCACGAATGCTTTTGACCACGACCAAATCGGGTTCTGACTAAAAAATCCACAATATTTTTGAACCAGGTCACGATTCAAAAACCAGATGGCGATCAAACACGGCCGTGGCCAATTCCCTTTCTGCGCTGATTTCCCCTTCTGTGCCATTTTTTTTGTAGGAGCACGCAGAGTCAGTCTCACTTCTGCTCACAACCAAATCGGGTTGCGACTGAAGTTATGGAATGAATTAGTTGTGACTGGAGGTTCCACTGTATTTTACACGACATTGGTCAAATAGCTTGACTCATTTTATTCCTGATAAAGTTGGCCTTGCTGAGAGATAGCAGAATAAAAGACCAGTAAAAGAATCTGCTTGCTAAATTCAGCAGGTATTTATCCATCTTGCTAAATTCAGCAGAAGTATCTATCTATCTATCTATCTATCTATCTATCTATCTATCTATCTATCTGCCAATCATATTCACAGAGACATCTAGACTCATGCACTGCATATCTAATTAAGAGGCATCATATCTCATTAAGAGTCAACAGACATAAAGCCTCAGTGAAGAAAAAAAAAAGCACAAAGTGTTTGCTTAGGACAAATTATGCACTGGACCATAACCTGGATATCTTATTCACTATTCAATCCAGTTTCCTTAACCAGGGACCATTATATATGTAACCCAGACCCATGAATTCCATATTTATCTAAAAGGTTTTCAGAATATTATATTCTAAGCAGATATTATTTTTCTTGGGAAATCGTAGTATCCAGATGTCTAGCTAGCTAACCTTATTGATCTTACTTAAGAAACAGCTTTAAGAAACTGAACAAAGATCATAAAGAATTAAACATCTCTAAGCACAATCTCCTTTTTTAGACAAACACCAAGATTGCCATCCAGAGAGCCAGAATTTTTGCTTTTCTGGTTATCTGCAAAGCATAGAAATCAGCGGAGTTCAAAAGTTCACTTGCTGAATCAATCTCCTGGCTTTGTTCTTTATCTCTACCAGCTCGACATCTCACTGCAGTGCCTTATGGAGACCGTTGGAGGCAAATATGGATTGATTTAAATCACCAAGAGAAGAAGCATAAACTTCTCATTTGATCTAAGATTCAAACTTGTGTATTCTCTTGAACATTGTCCTGACAGTTTGGAGTAAATTATTCTTCACATCTAATTCACAATTCCTTTTTATGCTTTTTTTAAATGTATT